>NC_053431.1:68079574-68272154 GCF_007990345.1 Gossypium hirsutum
TTACAGGGGTCGACTACACTGACTTTCCCATTACGACGGGATATCTCTCGCACAGAGCTTCATACTGATGCCGTTTTTCTATGGAACTAGACCAGAGAGGATCCATACATATATGGTATGACCCTAATATCTCTGGTAATTATAGTGAATTTCCAAACGCGGAACAGTGAATCCAGAAACTGTTCTGGCCCTGTTACACAAGAACCGAATATCTCTTTCTGTACTGTTCCTATAATGTTTCGTTACTTCTATATGAAAGTAGATTCATCAAGGTTCGATTACATAATTTATTCACTATTTAATTCCACTCCTACGAATTCTTGTGATTTTTCCAATCCACACCACTGTGCTATCAGCTCTGTTTTCAAAGTGAACCTTACCTAATTTGGGGTTTCATGGACCAACTAGGGCCTTGTCATACATAAGCCCACATATGATCATACTTAGCCATTCTAGTGCTGATCATTTGCTCAACACTTCCATTCCAACATAGTTACATCATGAAACATCTATACATTCATAATACGAATGGTCTAATGCCATACTCCACTCTACAGCCATTTCGCATGCTGTACACTTATACATTCATAAAGTACTCGAAGACAACAATGGTAGTCTATACATGCCATATCAAAATTCAACCAAATAGTACCAAAAGAGCCTTTGATAGTGGGGCGACTTCGACTTCAAGATCCCGAGTCCGATAGCTGGAGAACCAAAAATCTATAAAACAGAGGAGCAATGTAACGAGTAAGCAATTTATGCTTAGTAAGTTTGAGCAAGGAATTCCAGCATGCACAAGAATAGCACACATTAGCTAAACGGAATATTTCATAATACGCAATTACCGATATCAAACTTGCTTCACAACATTAATAACCTATGTACATACAATAAACTAACTTGGCCGAAGGCCGGTAGCTCGTTTATCAACTGAGCGAACATTTATTGTAAGGGCTCGATTAAATTCAACACATACGTAAATATCCCATATTGGGATGTTTTTCGAGTATTCGCTGGAATTTTACAGCAAGCTCATTCATTACAAATCACGTACTTCGGATTAACCGGATATAGCTCCTCGTTCAAAGCCTTCGGACATAGCCCGGTTTTAGTAACTCACACAATGCCTTCGGGACAAATTTAACCCCGATGTGGATACCTTAACTCGCACGAATGCCTTCGGGACTTAACCGGATTTAATCGCAGAATGCTTCGGATCCGGATTTAAACTCGCACGAATGCTTCGGGACTTAACCGGATTTAATAACTCGCACGAATGCCTTCGGGACTTAACCCGGATTTATAACTCGCACGAATGCCTTCGGGACTTAACCCGGATTTAGTATCTCGCACAAAGGCCTTCGGATCTTAATCGGATATATTCACTTAGCACAAAGCCTTCGGGACTTAGCCCGGACAGCATTCATTAATCATGCACATCTAACAATAATTCATAGCACATTCATATTTCATTTTCGTTTACGAAACTCAACACAAGGCACATATTGTCCTTGCACATTCGGCTCAATAGCACACATAGAGCATGATTTAATCACATCGAAATTTAAGATCTCTTACTCAAGAACTTACCTCGGGTGTTGTCGAACGATTCCGCTAGCTATTCAACCACTTTTTCCTTCCCTTTATCGGTTTTATTTCCCCTTTGCTCTTGAGCTTAATCAACAAATAAATTGATTTCATCATTTTAGGCATCAAAAGATGAACACAAGGCACTTAGCCCATATTTATACATTAGACATTAAAGTCTCATACATGCAAAAATCATGCATCAACACAACATATTAGCTAATTTCTTTCCCTTGGCCGAATATGCATGTCCATTTTTGGGGTCGATTTCAACACTTAATACACACATATACACACTAGTAAAGCATCCTCCCCCTTTTCATCGATTTAACACATGCATTGCTCATCAACATGCAAAGTTACATTCGGCCTTAGCACACATCTTGCTAGCCGATTCTTCTCCCTTTAGCAACCAATGCACATATGTGCTCACACAAAAATGCTAAAAAGGAGGTTCAAGAATCATCAAGCCATCATCACATGCATCATTAACAAGCTTCATATTTTGCATGCAATGGCATTAACACAACCTCCACCTAGGCCGAATCTTAACTTATCCTCATGCCTCATCACCACAACATCAAACACCAACCAAGAATGATGCATCCATGGTCAAGTGCCATTTCCATCACATAGCAAGATTTAGACCATGGGCTAGGTAGAACTCAAGCTAACAACTAAAACATGCATGCATCTCATGGAACATCATTAAACATACCTTGGCCTAGCTACATGCATGGCCGAATCTCTTCACCTTTCTTCTTCTTTCCTCCTTAAAATTTTTGGCCAAGGATGAACCAAAGGATGAGAAATTTTTTCTTTGTTTTTCTTTCTAATTTAGGCTAAAATGGAGGTGAGAAAGGATGAACACAACTTTTCTCCTTTCTTCTCTTGAGCTCACGGCAATGGGGGGACAAACACCACACACACATTTTTTTTCTTTTGTTTTCCATTTCTTTATTACCCATACTCCTTATTTTATTCTTCCACTAACAAAACATGTTTCATGACATGTTTTGCCCATCCTTCCTTGTCATGGCCGGCCACTACTCATTAGGGGGGGAATTTGACATGCAAGTCCCCCCTTTGTCCACATGCACTAGTAGGTCCTCACACATTGACCTATCACATTTTAGAATTTTCTCACATAAGTCCTATTGACTAAATTCACATGAAATCAACCCAATTGAAGCTTGAAATTTTCACACATTCATAATTACATATTCTACACAATAAGTATCACATTCAAACATTTAGGTGACTCGGTTTACCGGTCCCGAAACCACTTCCCGACTAGGGTCAACTTTGGGCTGTCACAACTCTCCCCACTTAAGAAATTTTCGTCCCCGAAATCTTACCGGTAAATAGGTTTGGGTATCGTTCTTTCATCGAGCTCTCGGTCTCCCAAGTAGCTTCCTCGATCCCGAGTTTGAGCCATAACACCTTTACTAGCGGAACTCTTTTGTTTCGCAACTCCTTCACTTCACTAGCTAGGATACGCATCGGTTCTTCTTCATAGCTCATGTCGACTTGAATTTCAACCTCTGATGGGCTAATTATATGCGATGGATCAGATCGATAGCGTCGAAGCATCGAAACATGAAAGACATCATGAATCTTTTCAAGCTCCGGGGGCAAAATCAATCTATACGCAACCGGACCAACTCGTTCGGAGATTTCGTACGGCCCAATGAATCTTGGGCTCAACTTGCCCTTACGGCCGAACCTGAGTATCTTTTTCCAAGGTGAAACCTTAAGGAACACTTTGTCTCCCACCTGATACTCGATGTCTTTTCGTTTCAAATCTGCGTACGATTTCTGACGATCCGTGGATACCTTCAGACTTTCACGGATTACCTTTACTTTCTGTTCAGCATCTCTAATCAAATCAACTCCGAAAATTTTGCTTTCACCGAGCTCGGTCCAAAACAATGGTGTACGGCATTTACGACCGTACAAAGCCTCATAAGGTGCCATCTTAATACTTGATTGAAAACTATTGTTGTAAGCGAATTCAATCAAAGGTAAATACCGTTCCCATGAACTACTGAACTCGAGGATGCAACATCTCAACATATCCTCAAGTATCTGAATTATCCGCTCGGATTGACCATCGGTTTGGGGGTGAAAAGCAGTGCTAAAATGCAACTTGGTACCCAGAGCTTCTTGCAATTTCTTCCAAAATCGTGAGGTGAATCTCGGATCTCTATCCGACACGATAGAAACAGGTACCCCGTGTAATCTCACAATTTGATAAACGTACAATTCAGCTAGTTTATCCAATGAAAAATCCGTACGTACGGGGATGAAATGAGCCGACTTAGTCAGTCTATCAACAATAACCCATATCGCATCCTTCTTACTTGCTGACAAAGGCAGTCCGGACACAAAGTCCATTGTGACTCGATCCCATTTCCACTCGGGTATCATGATCGGCTGGAGTAATCCTGAAGACACTTGATGTTCCGCGTTCACTTGTTGACATTTTAAACATCTCGAAACAAAGTCAGAGATGTCCCGTTTCATACCATGCCACCAAAATTGACGTTTCAAATCGTTGTACATTTTCGTACTCCCCGGGTGAATTGACATTCGGCTACAATGGGCTTCGTTCAGAATCATCGAAATGAGTTCCGAATTCCTTGGAACACACAAATGATTTCTGAACCTCAAACAATCATCATCATCAATTTGAAACTCCGATTCCTCGTTCGGAAAACACTTAGACTGTTTTGCAACCAATTCATCATCGACTTTCTGAGCTTCACGAATTTGGTGAGTCAATAATGGTTTAGCTTTTAATTCAGCTACTAACACACTGTCTGGTAAAACAGACAAATGCACGTTCATCGCTCGTAAAGCAAACAATGACTTCCGGCTTAAGGCGTCCGCAACCACGTTAGCCTTTCCCGGGTGGTAATCAATGACAAGCTCATAATCTTTCAACAACTCAAGCCAACGTCTTTGTCGCAGATTCAAGTCTAGTTGAGTCATCAAATATTTGAGACTTTTGTGATCCGAAAATACATGGCACTTCTCACCAAACAGATAATGTCGCCATATTTTTAAAGCAAACACGATGGCAGCTAGTTCGAGATCATGGGTCGGATAATTCCTCTCGTGTGGCTTCAATTGTCTCGACGCATAGGCCACGACTCGACCTTCTTGCATCAATACGCGACCCAACCCAAGTAGGGATGCGTCACTATAAATGACAAACTCTTTACCTGATTCGGGTTGCACCAAAATTGGAGCTTCAGTCAAATGAGTTTTCAGTTGGTTGAAACTTTTCTGACATTCTCCGTCCACTCGAACTTAACATCCTTTTGAAGTAGCTTCGTCATTGGTGTGGCTATCATCGAGAAACCTTTCACAAATCGTCGGTAATAACCGGCGAGCCCCAAAAGCTCCGAACTTCAGTAATATTTCTCGGAGGTTTCCAGTCAAGTATGGCTGAAATTTTGTTTGGGTCAACTCGAATACCCGACGCGGATACCACATGACCCAAGAAGCTAACCTCTCTTAACCAGAACTCACACTTACTGAACTTAGCATATAACTACTTATCCCGCAAAATTTGCACCACTAGCCTCAGATGCTCAGCATGTTCGGTCTCATCTCTTGAATAGACCAAAATGTCATCAATGAACACAACTACGAACTGATCCGAATACGGTCTGAAGATCCGATTCATCAAATCCATAAATACCACAGGGGCATTAGTGAGCCCAAACGGCATCACTAAGAATTCGTAGTGACCATATCTCGTTCTGAAGGCAGTTTTGGGAATATCTGGATCTCGAATTCGCAACTGATAATAGCCCGATCTCAAATCTATTTTTGAGAACACTGAGGCTCCCTTCAGTTGGTCGAACAAATCATCGATGCGCGGCAACGGATATTTGTTCTTTATCGTCACTTTATTCAGCTGACGATAGTCAATGCACAACCTCATGGTTCCGTCCTTCTTTTTCACGAACAATACTGGTGCACCCCAAGGTGAGAAACTTGGTCGAGCGAAACCTCTCTCCGTCAGTTCTTGCAACTGAGCTTTCAACTCCTTTAACTCGGTTGGTGCCATACGATACGGAGCTATCGAAATCGGCGTAGTCCCAGGTACAAGCTCAATACCAAACTCTACCTCCCGAACATGTGGTAAACCCGGTAATTCTTCCGGAAAAACATCCGGGTATTCACAAACCACCGGCACAGATTCGGGTTTCTTTTCTAATTCTTTGTCATCAAGCACATATGCAAGGTATGCTTCGCACCCTTTTCTTACATATTTCTGTGCCAACATTGCTGATATTACAGCTGGCATCCCCTCCAAGTCCGCAGACTCAATTCGGACTACTTCGTTATTTGCGCACCTCAAATCAATAGTCTTGCTCTTGCAATTCACAATCGCATCATGCGCAGTCAACCAATCCAACCCAAGGATAACATCAAATTCATCAAACGGCAAAAGCATCAAGTCCGCTGGAAAATAGGAACCTCGAATTTTCCAGGGGACATTTCTTACACACTTTGTCGACAAGCACGTAACGACCCAAGGGATTTGACACCCGAATTACAAACTCAGTAGACTCAATAGATAAAGTCTTACTGGATGCTAAGGTTTCACATATGTAAGAATGGGTAGAACCGGGGTCAATCAAAGCAATTACATTAGTATCAAAGAGGGTGAATGTACCGGTAATAACATCAGGCGAAGAAGCATCCTCGCGGGCACGTATAGCATAAGCTCTAGCAGGCGCACGGGCTTCGGATCTGGTTATATCATCTCTAGATCCTCTCTGACCACCACCAGCATTGCCCATATTTCCAGATGGTCTACCTCGAGCAGTGGTAGCACCCGGTCTCCCACTCTGATTTGCATTCTGTCCCGACAACCTCGGGCAATCTTTAATGAAGTGGTCCACTGATCCGCATTTGTAACAGGAGAGGTCAGGAAATCTACAACTCCCCGAATGCCATTTACCGCAATATCGGCATTTCGTCCTGTCTCGACGTTCATTCCCAACACTGGCGACCGAAGTGCCTCGTGTACCCACAGGGGGTCGATCACGATCTCGTCCAAAAAGGCCCGAAGTGCCTCTAAACTGGCCTGCATCATCTCGAAATCTCTTCGATGTCTGTTGAAGAGACCTCCCCGAGGATGTTTTACGAAACTCTCCAGTTCCCTCATCAACTCTTTGCTTTTCTTTTCTAAGCTCTTCGGCTTTACAAGCTCGTTCAACAAGTACCACGAACTCTTGTATTTCAAGAACGCCAACGAACATTTTTATATCTTCATTCAGCCCATCCTCGAAGCGTTTACACATAACAGCTTCGGACGAAACACATTCCCGAGCGTAATTGCTAAGTCTAACAAATTTTCACTCGTAATCAGTAACCGACATGGAGCCTTGCTTAAGCTCAAGAAATTCCTTCCGTTTTTGATCAACAAATCTCTGACTGATATACTTTTTCCGAAACTCAGTTTGGAAAAACTCCCAAGTTACTTGCTCTCGGGGCACAATAGAAGTCAGAGTACTCCACCAATAGTAGGCAGAATCACGTAGCAAGGAGATAGCACACTTTAGGTATTCATCGGGTGTACAAGATAGCTCATCGAGTACCCAGATAGTGTTGTCCAGCCAAAATTCAGCTTGCTCGGCATCATCGCTATCCATAGCCTTAAATTCAGTAGCCCCATGTTTTCGGATTCTGTCAACTGGGGCTTATGTGACCTTATTTGGTCCGTTACCGGCGGTATTGTAGGTGCGGGGATAGTATTTGTTCGGGAATGGAGGTTGTGGAACAGCCATATTAGTTCGAATGTATTGGTTAAACCAATCATTCATCACGCTATAGAATGCTTGTCTAGCTTCATCATTCTGATTACTAGCATTAGGTTGAGAGTTTGCCGGCACTGTCCCTTGTACGGGAGCAGGCGCTACACTCTCAAGATCATCAGCTACCTCTCGGTCACGATCGGGATCCATTACTATAAATAAACACATTTACAATTGTCGGAAATCACCACACTATCAAGTAATCACATAAAATGGCATGTATAGCTAGACCCAAAACATTACGGTAGTCCTAGAATCGACTAAACCGTAGCTCTGATACCAATAAAATGTAACACCCCGAACCCGAGACCGACACCGGAGTCGGACACGAGATGTTAACAAACTTTGAAAAATTTTTCCAGACACTGCCCAGTCTGAGTACTAGTCGCTTCAAAAATCATATCTTGAGTTTCACAACTCAAAAATCAGTTTTGTGATTTTTCCCTGAAACTAGACTCATGTCCCCACCTATGGATTTTTTTCTAGAATTTTTGGTCTGGCCAATTAGTACAGTTTATTAGTCAAAGTCTCCCATGTTACAGGGGTCGACTACACTGACCTTTTCCCATTACGACTGGGATATCTCTCTGCACAGAGCTTCAATACTGATGCCGTTTATTTCTATGGAAACTAGACTCAGAGAGGAATCCATACATATATGGTATGACCCCTAATTATCTCTGGTCAATTTATAGTGAATTTCCAAACGCGGAACAGTGAATCCAGAAACTGTTCTGGCCCTGTTACACAAGAACCCGAATATCTCTTTCTGTACTGTTCCTATAATTGTTTCGTTACTTCTATATGAAAGTAGATTCATCAAGGTTCGATTACATAATTTATTCACTATTTAATTCCACTCCTACGAATTCTTGTGATTTTTCCAATCCACACCACTGCTGCTATCAGCTTCTGTTTTCAAAGTGAACCTTACCTAATTTGGGGTTTCATGGACCAACTAGGGCCTTGTCATACATAAGCCCACATATGATCATACTTAGCCATTCTAGTGGCTGATCATTTGCTCAACACTTCCATTCCAACATAGTTACATCATGAAACCATCTATACATTCATAAATACGAATGGTCTAATGCCATACTCCACTTCTACAAGCCATTTTCGCATGGCTGTACACTTATACATTTCATAAAGTACTCGAAAGACAACAATGGGTAGTCCTATACATGCCATATCAAAATTCAACCAAAATAGTACCCAAAAGAGCCTTTGATAGTGTGGGCGACTTCGACTTCAAGATCCCGAGTCCGATAGCTGGAGAACCAAAAATCTATAAAACAGAGGAGCAATGTAACGAGTAAGCAATTTATGCTTAGTAAGTTTGAGCAAGGAATTCCAGCATGCACAAAGAATAGCACACATTTAGCTAAACGGAATATTTCATAATACGCAATTTACCGATATCAAACTTGCTTCACAACATTAATAACCCTTATGTACATACACAATAAACTAACTTGGCCGAAGGCCGGTAGCTCGTTTATCAACTGAGCGAACATTTATTGTAAGGGCTCGATTAAATTCAACACATACGTAACATATCCCCATATTGGGATGTTTTTCGAGTATTCGCTGGAATTTTACAGCAAGCTCATTCATTACCAAATCACGTACCTTCGGGATTTAACCGGATATAGCTCCTCGTTCAAATGCCTTCGGGACATAGCCCGGTTTTAGTAACTCACACAATGCCTTCGGGACATAACCCGGATTTAACAACTCGCACGAATGCCTTCGGGACTTAACCCGGATTTAACAACTCGCACGAATGCCTTCGGGACTTAACCCGGATTTAATAACTCGCACGAATGCCTTCGGGACTTAACCCGGATTTAACAACTCGCACGAATGCCTTCGGGACTTAACCCGGATTTAATAACTCGCACGAATGCCTTCGGGACTTAACCCGGATTTAATAACTCGCACGAATGCCTTCGGGACTTAACCCGGATTTAGTATCTCGCACAAAGGCCTTCGGATCTTAATCTGGATATATTCACTTAGCACAAAGCCTTCGGGACTTAGCCCGGACAGCATTCAATTAATCATGCACATCTAACAATAATTCATAGCACATTCATATTTCATTTTCGTTTACGAAACTCAAACACAAGGCACATATTGTCCTTGCACATTCGGCTCAATAGCCACACATAGAGCATGATTTAATCACATCGAAATTTAAGATCTCTTACTCAAGAACTTACCTCGGGTGTTGTCGAACGATTCCGCTAGCTATTCAACCACTTTTTCCTTCCCTTTATCGGTTTTATTTCCCCTTTGCTCTTGAGCTTAATCAAACAAATAAATTGATTTCATCATTTTAGGCATCAAAAGATGAACACAAGGCACTTAGCCCATATTTATACATTAGACATTAAAGTCTCATACATGCAAAAATCATGCATCAACACAACATATTAGCTAATTTCTTTCCCCTTGGCCGAATATGCATGTCCATTTTTGGGGTCGATTTCAACACTTAATACACACATATACACACTAGTAAAGCATCCTCCCCCTTTTCATCGATTTAACACATGCATTGCTCATCAACATGCAAAGTTACATTCGGCCTTAGCACACATCTTGCTAGCCGATTCTTCTCCCTTTAGCAACCAATGCACATATGTGCTCACACAAAAATGCTAAAAAGGAGGTTCAAGAATCATCAAGCCATCATCACATGCATCATTAACAAGCTTCATATTTTGCATGCAATGGCATTAACACAACCTCCACCTAGGCCGAATCTTAACTTATCCTCATGCCTCATCACCACAACATCAAACACCAACCAAGAATGATGCATCCATGGTCAAGTGCCATTTCCATCACATAGCAAGATTTAGACCATGGGCTAGGTAGAACTCAAGCTAACAACTAAAACATGCATGCATCTCATGGAACATCATTAAACATACCTTGGCCTAGCTACATGCATGGCCGAATCTCTTCACCTTTCTTCTTCTTTCCTCCTTAAAATTTTTGGCCAAGGATGAACCAAAGGATGAGAAATTTTTTTCTTTGTTTTTCTTTCTAATTTAGGCTAAAATGGAGGTGAGAAAGGATGAACACAAACTTTTCTCCTTTCTTCTCTTGAGCTCACGGCAATGGGGGGACAAACACCACACACACATTTTTTTTCTTTTGTTTTCCATTTCTTTATTACCCATACTCCTTATTTTATTCTTCCACTAACAAAACATGTTTCATGACATGTTTTGCCCATCCTTCCTTGTCATGGCCGGCCACTACTCATTAGGGGGGGAATTTGACATGCAAGTCCCCCCTTTGTCCACATGCACTAGTAGGTCCTCACACATTGACCTATCACATTTTAGAATTTTCTCACATAAGTCCTATTGACTAAATTCACATGAAATCAACCCAATTGAAGCTTGAAATTTTCACACATTCATAATTACATATTCTACACAATAAGTATCACATTCAAACATTTAGGTGACTCGGTTTACCGGTCCCGAAACCACTTCCCGACTAGGGTCAACTTTGGGCTGTCACACAGTTGCGAGTAAAAGATTCAGATATTCTAAAAACTAATTTTCGAACGAGGTACGACCATTATGAGTTTTTACTTATGCCTTTCAGATTAACGAATGCACCTGCTATCTTTACAGATTTGATGAATAGAATTTTCACACCGTATTTAGATTGATTTGTTATTATATTCATTGATGACATTTTGATTTATTCGTGTGATGAAATTGAGCATCCCGAGCATTTGAGAATAATGCTACAGACTTTGCGAGATAAGTAGTTGTATGCGAAGTTTAGTAAATGTGAATTCTGGCTACACGAAATTGGTTTTCTGAGCCATATTGTGTCAGCATCAGGTATCTGAGTTGATCCAAGCAAGATTTCAGCTATTCTAGATTGGAAGCCTCCGAGAAATGTTTCTAAGGTCCGCAGTTTTCTGGGACTTGTCGATTATTATAGGAGATTTGCAAAAGGCTTTTCAATGATTGCGACTCCATTGATGAAATTGTTTCTGAAAGATGTGAAATTTGATTGGTCTGAAACGTCTCAGAAAAGCTTTGATCAGTTGAAAGCCCTATTGACTGAAGCTCTGATGTTAGTACAACCATAATCGAGTAAAGAATTTGTGATCTACAGTGATGCTTCGTTGAATGATCTAGGTTGATTGTTGATGCAGGAAAGCAAAGTCATTGCTTATGCTTTGAGATTGTTAAAGCTGCATGAAAAGAATTATTTGACACACGACTTGGAATTGGCGGCTATTGTATTTGCTTTGAAGATTTGGCGTCACTATCTGTTTGGAGAGAAATGTCATGTGTATTCTGATCATAAAAGTTTGAAATATCTGATGACTCGAAAAGATTTGAATTTGTGTCAGAGAAGATAGTTAGAACTGTTAAAAGATTCTGAGCTTGTTATCGATTATCATCTGGGAAAAGAAAATGTTGTTGCTGATGCTTTGAGTCAGAAATCATTGTTTGTATTACGTGCAATGAATGTTCATTTGGTTCTGTCTAATCATGGTTCAGTGTTAGCTGAATTGAAAGCGAGACCTTTGTTTTTACAACAGATTTACGAAGCTCAGAAGGTTGATAATGAGATAATAGCAAAACGATCTCAATGTGATTTGAATTCTAATTCTGAATTTCTAGTTGATAATGACGATTGTTTGAGATTTTGAGATCAGATTTGTGTTCTAAGAAATCCAGAGTTGATTCGGATGATTTTGAGAGTAGCCCACAATAGTCATTTATCTGTACATTCAGGTAGTACGAAAATGTATAATGATCTGAAACAGCTTTACTGGTGGTCTGGAATGAAAAGATATATCTCTGACTTTATTTCAGAATGTTTAATCTGTCAGCAAGTTAAAGCTAAACATCAGGTGCCATCTGGTTTGTTACAACCAATTATGATTCCTGAATGGAAATGGGATAGAGTGACGATGGATTTTGTTTCGAGTTTGCCCTTATCTCCACAAAAGAAACATGCAATTTGGGTTGTCGTTGACCGATTGATGAAATTAGCTCATTTTATTCTAGTACGATCTGATTACTTGATTGATAAGTTAGCTGAGTTATATATTTCTGATGTTGTAAGATTGCACGGGGTACCTTTGTCTATTGTGTCAGATAGAGATTTGAGATTCACTTCACGATTTTGAAAGAAACTGCAAGAGGCATTGGGTACAAAATTGCATTTCAGTACTACTTTTCACCTGCAAACGGATGGTCAATCCGAGCAGAATATTCAGATTCTCAAGGATATGTTGAGATTGTAACAGCCCAATTTGTACCCTATTCGAAATGGTAATTTCAAGACCATGAATCCGAGTCAGAAAAATATTTAACAATTATTTTCAATGTTTATTATGTGTGAATTTATATGTGTGACATTTTCGTGCTTTAATTTTATCATTTAAGTGCTGATTTAATTAAAAGGACTTAATAGCGTAAAATGAAAATTTAATGATTAAATGTGAAAGATGCCGAATTGATATTTTCTTTACAATATGAAGTACTAATGTTGTTATAAGGACATTTATTATATGTGTGGACGGTTTTAGATATGTTATATATGGTTTTCTAATTAAACTTTAAGGGTTAAATATGTATAATAGTAAATAATATATATAATATATTATAACATAATTAAAAGCCATGTGAATGTGTTCATACTTTTGATCGAAAGAAAGAGAAGAAACTTTAGGTATTCGGCACTTTGGAAGCTTAATCAAGGTATGTAACTAGCTCGGTTTTTGATAATTTCTACATTTTTGAGATCGTTGCGTCGAGTACTACAAAATCCATGCTTGAATTTTTTATTTTGATGAATATTTTGAGTTATGCCATTGATGAGAGCTTGTGATTTTTTTTTGTTTGATGATGAAACATGAAAGATATGTTTTAGATTAACATGTTTTGTATTAGAGTTTTTGATGATTTTGAGTAATTAGGACTAAATTCCAAAAATAATAATTTAAGGGACTAAAATGTGAAATAAATGAAATATATGGATTTTTTTAGAGTGGGTAAAATTCGGCTCAACATGGGTATGCTAAACTTTTGTGTATTTTGTGTTTTGTGCAGTAGGGACTAAATTGTAAAAAGTGTAAATGTCAGGGGTAAAATGGTAATTTGTCCATTTATGTGTTTTTGGACTAAATTGAATGAAATTATATTGAATTAATTTATTTTGAATACATTTAGATCAAGAACCAAAGAAATCGGATTTGGATCGGAGGAAAAACTAAAATCGTCAATTAATCGTCTTGTTTCGATTATTGTTGTCCGAGGTAAGTTTACAAGAAAATAAACATAGTTATTTTTTTTAATAAAAATAAGTTACATGTGCTGAATTGATATATTGGATAATGTATAAATGATAGCCAAATATGTGTACACTTGGGAACTATGTTTATGATTCGATTCGACCAAGATTTGACGTCCGAAAGGCCCCGTACGAACCTTAGGAATAGCTAGGATCATATGTCATCACATAGAATTTTCGATTTGTGTTCTCATGTAAGAACATGTCTGGGAGGTTGGCATCGATATGTGATTTCGAGGAAGACGATGTCTGGGACAGTGGCACCGACATGTGATTACATGTAAGACCACGTCGGGACATTGACATTGTACGATATGTGTTATAATTTGAGTATCCGTTTTAATTCTGAATGGTTCAACGGGCAAGGATAAGTTACGAATGAATGTGGAAACAAGTTAAAATGAACAGGTATGTGACAATTTATTACCTTTTTGAATATAAGGTAAGTTGATTATTTGATATGTGATACAAGTTATATATGACGTTAATGGTAGTGATTGTGTATATGAAAATATATATGTGGATTAATGTACAAGTATGTGATAATAATGTTTGATTTTTGAGCTTATATTCAGCCTAATGTCACATGAAGAATAAATTGAAATGTGAAATTCATATTGATATTAAAGGATTTATGTGCATTTGATTAGTGGGTATTTGAAATGTGAACCTTAGAACTTGTTTATAGGGAAGTATATATATTCGGCAAAATAAGGTCTATGTGATATTAAACATGTTAATGAAGCAATATGTGTTTGGAAATGTTATAGTTTATGTATAGATAAATGTTTGGTAATTAAATTTCATAAGTATGGCTTGGTGGTGCTTTAATAAATTATCAATGCCATTGAAATAAAATTTGAATTAAGAATTAAGCTACGAATGAAGTGAATGAAACCATAAGTTTAAGTATATGATTGGTCATATTCAGTTTAATGATATATATATGTATGATATGGAAATATGAATTTCATACTTATGCCAAATTTTATATGTGCATTTGTTTATATGGTAATTGAATGTGAAATTATGTCTAAGGAAATGTGAATTGTATAAATGTATTATGATAGTATGTATTCGATCAAGTGAAATTTTTATCGATATTGAGTAGGAAAGATGATTTTGGACAAAGAACGAATGCATGTTTGGACAAAACTTAATTCATGTTTAGTTATATGTGGATATTTGAATTTACAAGTATGGTTTGGCTATGTCTTATTAAATTATTATTGTTATTGAGTTAATGTTTGCTTATGACTTACTAAGCTAAGATAGCTTATTGTGTTGCGTATTTTTACTTCTATTTATAGATTTTGGAGACTAGTTGCAGGCTCGGGGATCGTCAGCGAAGTCTATCACACTATCGACTACTTTCGGTACTTTTAAAAGTTGAATTAGAAACCTATGGCATGTATAGGCTATACTACTTTTCGAATATGGCTGAAGTTGTATATATATGTATAAGCCATGCGACAATGGCTTGTCCATTTTGTTAATCTTGGAATTTATACTTTGGCTTGATGATTATGTTTGGTTGTGGTTTTGGTTGATTTGGTTTTGGAATATATAAGTATGGTTATGTTTGATATTTTACTCATGAGTTTATTGATTCAAATATGTCTTGTATTTGTTTTTATTAAGAAATAGGAATTTGTGCATATATGGCTAAAACTTTGGTTTTATAATGATAGGTATAAAATTTGATTCATAGTGTACTTTCATTGAATAGCCGAATATAAAATGACTTAATATGGTCTTGTGATTTGGAAAAAGTATATTTCCTATATGTATTTTAAAGCATATGAATTTAACTTGTTTATATTCGGCAATTGTATTTGGATTTTGACCATTTGAATAGTAAATTTGGGTGCTTTGTTGTGTGTTTTCAAATTATGTTAGTTTATTAATAATTATTGCCGCGTAAGAGATATATGTTTAAGACATGATATTTATATATAATGAATGTGTTAGCTTATTAAAATTCTTTCATTAAGTAAAGAAATGGATACGAATTATGTTGGTAAATTAATCACAATTTGGTATTTATATATATTTACATATAAGTATATGAAGTGATGAGTTGATTTATATATAATGGTATGTGCGTAGTTGAATATGTATTTGTTAAATTGGTCTTGAATATGAAGTTTGTTATATTGCAAATACATAGTTGTATTGTTCTTAATGTGATATGAAAATTTTGGATAATGTTTGGAATTAGTTCTATGTAAGAATATATGCTTGTAAAGAGGTTTAATAAGTTAAAAGTGGACATTGAAATATGCATTACTATATTCGGCCTAGGTTTTGTAAAGTGACTAAATGAATAGTACTTTAAGTTATAAGGAATTAAGTTTGTTATTTTCTAAATGGTGACAAATGGAACTTGCCAAAAATGATATGTGATTGAATATCTTTATTTATTATGTCTTATATATGTGTTTATAGATTGTAATATTATATTATATTTATGGTATGAACAAATGCAATGAGATAAAATGATATGTTCAGTGCTTATTGCTTATGAATTATAAATCTGATTATGTGTTTAGAAAGTACCACAATATGATTTGCAAAGAGATTAATTTAGTTTTATTTATATTAATAATTATCTGTTTTAAGAGTTTCAATAAAATTATGCATATAATTATTTGGAAGTTATGTTTCGTCTGGAAATGCCTCGTAACCCATTTTCAGCGACGGATACGGGTTAGGGGTGTTACAGAGATGTTGCATTCTTGAGTTTGAAGGTTTGTAGGAACAGTATTTGCCATTGATTGAATTCGCTTATAATAATAGTTTCCAATCGAGCATTAAAATGGTACTCTATGAAGCCTTATATGGAAGAAAATGTCGTACACCTTTGTATTGGACTAAGCTCAGTGAAAATAAGATACATGGGGTTGATTTGATTAAAGAGACTGAATAGAAAGTAAAAGTAATCTAAGATAATCCAAAAGAAGCTTCCAATCGTCAGAAATCTTATGCGGATTTAATACGAATAGATATTGAATTTGAGATCAGTGACAAAGTGTTTCTAAAAGTATCTCCGTGGAAGAAAGTACTCCGATTTGGAAGAAAAGGCAAATTGAGTCCGAGGTTCATTGGGCCATTTGGGGTTATCGAGCGTATCAGGCTTATTACTTATAGAATGTTGTTGCCACTAGAGCTAGAAAAGATTCATAATGTGTTTCACGTATCGATGCTTTGATGATACAGATCCGATCCCTCGCATGTGATTTCTCCTTCTGAAATTGAGATTCAGTCCGATATGACCTATGAGGCTACGTGGGAGCCCGAAGATGCTATGAGACAACAATATCCGAATTTGTTTAACGATAATACTTTCAAGGACGAAAATCCTAAGGGGGAAAGTTGCAACAGCCTAGTTTAGACTCTAGTCAAAATAGTGGTTTTGGGACTACAAATCTGAGTCAGAAAAATATTTTAATATTATTTTCGTGCTTATTATATGTGAATTAGTATGTGTGAAAATTTTGTATGAAAATTTAATCGTTTGTATGATCAATTTGATAAAAGGACCGAATAGCATAAAATGTAAAAAATAATTTCTATATGTTAAGTGTGTATATTTGTTATGTCTTTATAAATGAGAGGTCCTTATGTTTAAATTAGGCCACTATTATGGTTAATGGGCATTAATGGCCTTAATATAGGTGATTTTATAATGGACTAAATAAGGTTAATTTGGTAATTAGATTAATAAATTATAATTAAATAAAAAAAAGTATGAAATTAGGCCATTATCATCTTATATTGCTGAAAATCAAAAGAAAAAGAAGAAGAAAAACACAACTAGGGTTCGGCACTTCTGATTGTAGATTAAGGTATGTATTTTGCTCGCTTTTTGATAATTTCTATGTTTTTTTTTATCGTTGCTTCGTAATCTATCAACCCCATGTTTAAATTTATGAAATTGTTGATGATTTTGAGTTGAGTCATTGATGAAATTGTGAGCTTTGTGATGTAAAATGATGAAAAACGAAAGATATGTGTTAGATAAATATATTTTGTCTTTGAATTTTTGATGAATTTGAGTAAAATGGGTTAAATTGTAAAAATAATATTTTGAGGGACTAAAATGTGAAACAAATGAAAAATATAGGCTTATATGAACACCATGTATATTCGGCTAAACATGTGTATGTGGAAATTTGGTGTATTTTATGATTTTATGAATTAGGGACTAAAATGACAAAATGTGAAAATGTAAGGGCCAATTTGTAAAATGCCCTAAAAATGTATATATGGATTGATTTGAATGAATTTGGGATTGAATAAGTAAAATTTGAATTGATATAGATCAAGAACAAAAAAACATAGAATTAGATTGGGGGAAGTCAAAGGTCGTTAAGTAGTCGACTCCGTTTGTTCAAATCCGTACGAGGTAAGCCGATATACAAATAAATGTGTTTGAATCAATTTATTTATGCTTATATGTTATTGAAATGAAATGAATGGCTTGGAAGATGAATATGTGGTATTGTTAAAGCATCGACTATGTTTCGACGTCCGAAAAGTTCGTACGGACCATAGGAATAGTTAGGATACATATGTCATGAAATAGGATTCCGATATGTGTTTTCATGTAAGCCCACGCTTGGGACATTGGCAATGACTTATGAATTACATGTAAGACCATGTCTGAGACATCGGCATTGTATTTGATTTCATGTAAGACCCTATCTGGGACAGTGGCATCAATATTTGGTTACATGTAAGACCACGTACGGGACGTTGGCATTGTACGAGCTTTCCGAGCTATCCGCGTATCCTTATGATTCCAAATGGTTCAACAGGCATTCCGAGAAAAGAATGAACATATGAAATGTGTATCCGAATCAGGTACATTTGAAATGTATACAATGTTTGAGAATATAAGGTAGGTACATGTGCAATAGATAATATGTGTTTTAAGTATGAGAAAATATGTTATATGTGAAAATGAATTGGGAATATGTGAAATGTATATGGACTATGTTGTTTATGATAGCATTTGACTATGGATATATGTAATTTGATAATGCTTACATGTTTAAAATGATAAGTTTATTTGTATATGGCTTACTAAGCTTTGAAAGCTTACTTTGTGTGTGTTTTCAATTTTTTTTTAGATATCGAAGCTATCAGGAGCTCAGGGATCATTGAGGATTATCACCACACTATCAAACTCTATTTTGGTACCTTTTGAAAATGTATATATTGAAGTATGGCATGTATAGGCTAGAAGAATGTGAATATGTTTTATAAAGTGTTTATCATGCCATGTGATATGGCTTGGTTTTGGTTATGATTATGGTTTGATTTTGGTATATGAAATGTGATGCAATATGATCAATATGATGTGTTTATGAATGGCCAAGAAATTTGGTAAATTTGGTAAGTTTTTGGTATGCTTAATTGTGGAATTGGTAAGAATGTGGTATGAGATTGAATGAGTACATTAAGGTTATAAGCCATATGTTTTGGTTTGATTATGGCTCATGGTATGGTATGTTTTGGTATGGACTTTAAGCATGGAATTTGTAGATATTGATGTGGCATGAATGATGGTTGTTTTGTAGTTGAAATTGGTTGGAAATTTAATGTATTTGATGCTTGAATGGTATTTGTAGGGAGGACCATAAATAGGCAACAAATTGGTCTTGTAAATGGCCTATGTTTTCCCACACGGGTAGGGACACGGGCGTGTGTCTCAGCTGTGTTGTTCAATTGCCATTTCGAAATGAACCTGGACAGAACCACACGGTCGCACACGCGGTCACACGTGCGGTCGCACGCGCTGTCGCACACGCGATCGCACACACGGGTGTGTGCTAGGCCTTGTGGTTAAGTCAGTTTCGAGCACAGTCTAGACACACAGGCGTGTGACTGGCCGAGTGACCCAAGTCAATAGCCTCCCTAATTTTCACACAGCCTAGCAATGGGCGTGTCTTGTGGCTATGTGGACAAGTCAGTATGTATGCCCTATTTTAGCACGGCCTAGACACACGGGCGTGTCTAATGCCGTGTGAGGCACATGGCCTGTTCACATGGGCATGTAACCTTTATAACTTTAAAAAATGTTTAAGTTTCGAAAAATTTTGTATTCATTCGGTTTAGTCCCGACCCCTTCTAAAGTAAGGGACTCTGTAATGATATAATGATTATGAAATGTTTGAGAAATGTTCTGATATGTTATGTAATGCCTCTTAACCCTAGTCCGGCGACGAATACGAGTTAAGGGTGTTTCAAAACTCATATCTAATAAATGCTTGAAATGGTTAATATGAGGTAAGCCTTGTGATAGGATGAGCTATGATTATGAGACCGTAGTAAATGTACATTTAATTATGTTATATTATTTGAATGTTACATGTATAGTAGGTCACTTATTTCTTACATATGAGTTTACTAAGCTATATAGTTTACTCCGTTTATTTTCCATGTTTTTATAGTGTCACCAAGCTAACTCGAATTGGAGATTGTCAGAAATTCGCCCCACACTATCAAAACTGTTATCTTGGGTATTTGATGAACTTAGTATTTTGAAAGTATGACATGTATAGGGACTAGGTAATTTTTTTATACGTGTCACTTGATTTGGACAAATGTATTGGCTCATATTTGTTTAAGTTGAATTGGTATTTAGCCATGTAATTGGACTATTTTGGCTAAAATGGTTGTAAGCCCATTTATTTTTGTATATGTGCCAATATCTTTGCTGTTATGGTCATGGCATGCTTAATGTATGATGCAGTGTGAGTTTTAGCATGAATGTGAAATGTTTGGAAATGTGCTTTATTGGTGAGATGATAATCTTATGCACAAATAAGTGTTATGAAAGCAGTTTATTGATACCTTGCTTATGTGAAATTAGCATGGTTAATTTGGGACATGATAAATGTTGTGAGTATGATAGTGGATGGTATTGTGTTGATATGATTTAGCCATGATTGTGGATGTTTTGTTGCCTAAGTATGCCATGTTTTCTGCCTTTGATTTGGTGTAAGTGTATGTACAAATAAGGGTGGCAAATGGCTTGGTAAATAGCCTTTATTTTGTCCACACGGGTAGACACAAAGGCATGTGTCTAGGCCGTGTGTGACACACAGTCTACCCCATGGGTATGTGTATTGGCCTGTGTCCCCTGTACATTAATTTTGAGAAACAGAATGCTCAGAATTGAGCACACGAGAGAGACACGGGCGTTGTCTCAGCCATGTGGATGACACGTCTTTAGACACGGACGTGTGTCCTGGGCGTGTGAAGACTACACCTATTTTATGAAAATTAATTTTCCATAGGGCCTAGCACACGGGCGTGTGACTTGGCCGTGTGACCTCAATTGGTTCATGGGTTACAAGTTAGGGAGTTACACCGGGTCGAGACATAGGCGTGTATGACCACACGGCCAGCCTACGGGGCATGTCCCAAACCAAACAGTCATGTAACCCCTGTTTAGAGCAAAAATTTTCTAAATTTTGTAAAAATTTCTAAAGTTATCGGTTTAGTCCCAGACCACTTCTAATGGATGTTTTGGGCCTCGTAGGCTCGTATTAGGGACTTTATGGTTGAATGCAAATGGTTTTAATTTGGAAGCAAATTTATGACTCAAAATTGTAAGATTGCTTGTGATGTGAGTCCGGTAATACCTCGTATCCTGTTCTGGTGTCAAATACGAGTAAGGGGAGACAAATGATATGCCACAAGATACAGAACTTGTTAGACCTAGTAAGCCTCTGGTAGATAAAATTCATAAATATGGGGCAGAAGAATTCAGAGATATAGCTAAAAATGATCTTGAAAGGTCTGAATTCTAGTTAGAAAATACTATCACGGTTTTGGACGAATTATATTGTAGACCGGCTGAGTGTTGAAAATGTGCGATGTCTCTGCTAAAAGACTCGGCTTACCAATGGTGAAATACATTGATTTCTATTGTACCGAAAGAGATAGTCACATGGGAATTTTTCCAAATTGAGTTCAAAAAGAAGTACATTAGTCAGAGATTCCTAGATCAGAAGCGGAAGGAATTTTAGAGCATAAACAGGGGAATATGACTGTATATGAGTATGAACGGGAATCTGTCCGACTAAGTAAATATGCCCGAGAGTGTATCCCGATTGAAATTGCAATATGTAAGCGATTTGAAGAAGGTTTAAATGAAAACATAAAGTTATTAGTTGGGGTTCTTGAATTAAAATAATTTGTTGTACTGGTTGACCAAGCACATAAAGCTGAAGAATTGAGTAAAGAAAAGAGACAAGCTGAGATGAAAGCTCAGACTTCAAGTAAAAGATTTACCGAAAAGTCATACATGTCTTCCTCAAAGAAATCAAAGAAATATCATGATCATTCCACTACCTCTATAGGGTACTCTGGGAAAGATAGAAGTATTCAACGCTCCAATCCGAGATCTCAGGCTACATCTATAGCGACTGCAGGCAATGTCAGAAACATTAAAGCCAGGTGCAAACACTATAATAAATTCCAGTTTTGTGAGTGTCGCATGAGAAGCGGAGCATGTTTTAGATGTGGTTTTTTTGACCATTATCTTAGACACTGCCCGGTAAAGCCTGAGAAATATATTGTACAGACTTCAAAGCCAATTAACTCTGCTACAAGAAGTAGACCAACTCGAAACCTCGGCAATGTGAATGGAAGCCAAGTATGGAAAAAGACACAATCGTCAACTCTGAAGCACGAGCACTAGCAAAGACATTGCTATTCGTGCACGTGAGCATGCTACTACACTCGATGTTATTATTGGAACATTTTCCCTTCTTGATACTGATATAATTGCTTTGATTTATCCTGGATCAACACATTCATATATTTGTATGAATTTCGTGTTTAATAAAAATTTTCCTGTAACATCCCGAATTAGGGCCTAGTCAGAACTGTGGTTTTGAGACCACAAATTCAAAATAGAAATAAATATTTTATGATTATTATGAGGTCTATGATATGATTCCATGCTTGTGTGAAAATTTCATAAAGAAATTTTATGAGTAAAGTGTCCAATTTGACTTTAAGGACTAAACTGAATAACTTGTAAAACTTGTGTTTTAGAAGCTTCAACCATGAAATTGCATTGGATCATTAATTAGAGGTCCTTAAATAGCAATTTGACCAAGTTCTAAACTTTTGAAAAAAAATGGGCATGCATGGATAAAATTTGAAAGTTTAGTGAAAAGGGCATTTTGGTCATTTGGTTAATAAAATAATAAAAAGGGAAAATTCAAGCAAAATTTGCTCATTTTCTCCATGCCATAGCTGAAATTCCCAAGCTCTCCATAGCTAGGGTTTTTCAACTTTTCAAGCTTGATTGTAAGTATTCCCTAGCCACGTTTTTTATGTTCTTTGCATTTTTTGAAGTCCTTGAAGCATGATCTATCCATTTCTAGCCATATTTCTAGTCATATTTTAGCTTGTGTGAACAGGCCAGTGATTAGCTTGAGAGTGAGCAATGTGTGATATGTGATATGAGGTAGCAAGTGGCTACGTATAA
Organism: Gossypium hirsutum; assembly: GCF_007990345.1. Taxonomy (NCBI): domain Eukaryota; kingdom Viridiplantae; phylum Streptophyta; class Magnoliopsida; order Malvales; family Malvaceae; genus Gossypium; species Gossypium hirsutum. The sequence continues at coordinate 68,102,867 of NC_053431.1, forward strand.
GGCACTATGTGCAAGCTTTCTATGTATCCCATAGTATTCCAAGTGTTCAATGGGTAATTAGTGAATTATGTGATAAGTAAGTCAATGATTAAGAAATGTGACAATGTGTTATGAGTTGTTACAAGTATATCCAAAAATCTTATATGAATGAGCTCATTATGTGATGAACCTTCTGTAAGATTGAAATTGTGTAAGTTAAGCATATGAGTTTATGATAACACATAAGTAAACAATGTTATGTCATTGGTATTTATATATATATGATTATGTTGCTATTTATTTGCATGTGAACTTACTAAGCTTTATGCTTACTCCTCTCTCTTTTCCATTTTCTTATAGTATCGCCAAGCTAGCTCGACGACCGAAGGACGTCGGAGGCTCGATCACACTATCAACTGGATATTTGGGTATAGTTAGTCTCAACATTTTGAGTATGGCATGTATAGTGACTTGGTCTTTTTCTTATGTGTCATATTGATTAGCCAAAAGTGTTGGCTCATGAAAGTATTATGATTATTTTGTATATGGCCATCAAAGGTGGCTCATATTGATTATTTGGGTTGTAACCCTATTTATTGGTCATGCATGCAAATGTGCTTAGGCTTTAATGTGGTTATGGTTGTTTATGGCTAATGGTGGCGATGGATGGCATGTATGTTTGGCGTATGAAATATGAATTAATGTGCATGACAATAAAGGTGATGTAAGTGTGCAACTTAAAAATAGGTTAGTAAAGATGATAGACAAATATGAAATTGGTTTGGAATGTCATATGGAACCATGATAGCTTGAATAGGTGATATGTGAACATTACCAAGTCGTAAGCTAACCATGAATGTGGATGATTGAGTGTTCAAATATGCCATGTTGCATGGCATGAAGTGAGTGTAAGTATGTGAGTGTTTAAGGGTGGAAAATAACTTGGAAAATAGCCTAAAAATTGTCTAGATGGTTAGATACACGGGCATGTGTCTAGGCTGTGTGTGACACATAGTCTATCCCATGGGCGTGTGATCCGGCCGTGTGTCCCCTGTACCCTAATTAATTCAAATAGAATGCCTAGTAGTAAACACAAAGGCAGAGACACGACCATGTGTCTCAACCGTGTAGGATACACGGCTTCAAGACCTGGGCGTGTGCCCAGGCCGTGTGAAGTCTGCATTTAATTTTGAGAATTTAATCCGCCACACAGCCTATGCACACGGGCGTGTGACTTGGCCGTGTGACCTTATTTTGTTGATGACGTCATAGCCAGAGAGTTACACGGGCGTGTCCCAAGCCACACGGGCATGTAACTCTCTAAAGTATAAAAATTTTCTAAGTGTAGTAGAAGTTTTGAAAGTTTTTGGTTTAGTCCCAAACTACCCCCAACATATGTTTTGGGTCTCGGAGGCCTTTATAAAGGTCAATTTGCATGTGATTGAAAAGTTTTAAATTTAGATGAAATTTTATGGCTTGCATTGTATGTTAGTTTAAGTCTAAGTTTAAGTTCAGTAATGACTCGGACCCTGTCCCGGTGTCGGATACGGGTAAAGGGTGTTACATTTAGTAGTATCAGAGCTACAATTTAGTCGATTCTCAGACTAAGATAGCAGGTGTACGAGTCTAGCTATACATGCCATACATACGATATGATAGTGTGTCGACTCTTGACGATTTTGAAATGTGTTTTCATATAGTAAATCAATCCCGACAGAGCAATGGCGGATGATGTTCAAAGTAACTTGCTTACACTCGCCGAAGGGGCAACGCCATCTGATAGTAGACCCCCTAAAGTTAGTCGAGGAGAAGGAGGCAGGGAAGCCTTTCTCCACATGATGGATGCTTGGTACACGGAGTTTGTTCGAATGAACCCGAATGCTCAACCCCCTCCAGCTCAACCCCCTCCATGTAAGAGTATGCCTAAAGATCAATCATGAGATGGTTGTAATAACAAACTTGATTTACCATGTTTATTAATATAAGGCATTGCCATTATTATTTTAGTTTCTTTTCTGTGTGTATAAATAAATTGTTTTATAATAATGTCCTAAGAATAATACGATTATTCTTAAAAGGTCCTTAGTCAAGTATTATTGTTGTCTAGGATAACAATAATGCATTAAGACTAACATGTAGTTGATTGATGATAAAGAGTTGTCATTGATATGGAGTGTCAGAATCAATGCATGAATATGTGTGTTAGAGAACAATATATTGGACTGACCCGCTATGAGTATTTTTCTTGGATTATTGTGTAATTGTCACAACATTACTCATAGTGATTAATATGTATATGATCCTTAGACTTGAGATCATCATTATCCCAACATCGTGAGCTGTATATTTTGATATAGTAAAACGTATACCGTAACTGGTTGTTTTTTAAAGGCTGATGTTGGATATACCACAATCTATATAGAGGGATATGGTTGATCAATATAGGATAAGTCCCTCCTACATAATGGGAGTAATATCTTATGCCACTTGATTGAGTGAGACTAGAAATGCATGGCCATGCTCAAATAAGTGGATATAAGATGTCATACTTATTTGTGTATCATAGTCTACTCAAGGTATCAAGAAACATGGGATGGACTATGCAAGTGTGACTATTCCATGACTTGTGTCCATTCCAGAGATAAAGGTCTTAAGGATTAATGCATGAAAGGTTAATCACAAAAGGTTATGTCGAACCATGACTTCTTGTAACTTAGGTAGCAATGATGCATTGCTAGATGCCACTCATTGTTTGTAACATTAGAATCGTTCTAGTATTACGGCTAACGTTACAAGAGCCTACAGGGTCACACCCTATGGTTGAAATGAATGGAATAAAACATAGTTGGTATTGTGTTTGGTTGTCACATGAATTAAATTAATTATAGAATTAATTTAATTGGGCAATCAAATATCGAACATATTATATGTACAAGGATGTTGTACACATAAGGAGAACATAATTCTATTAATATATGAATTTGGTTCGTATATAAATTTAAATAAATATAGTTTACAGAAATCTTTATTTATAATTAATGTAATTATAATTTTCGGTTAAAACATTATTATATTTTTTATTTTAATTATGACTATTATGTTCGGATTAAAAATTAATAAATTAAGAATTCATTATATACATACCAATTATAAGGGGAGTTATATATAGAAAGGGAGAAAAACCCTAAAAAGTGAATATATATACAAACCCGAAGCTTTGCTACTAGGTCTGGCAGACATCAAGCAAAATATCTCTGAAAATAGTTTTGGGGATTTCTTCCGTTTATTGTCAACTGGGTGGATTACGTAGAGGTCGGGATCATAAAAATTGCGGCTTTGATTCGAAAGTAAATCTCATTGCCGAGGCTTCACTGCCTACTCAGATTGAAGTTTCGGTAATTTCGAAACCTTTTTCACCCTGATTCGTTCCTCGCACATGGATCCATGGTTTGGATCGCCAGAATATATATTTTTTTCGCTGTTCCATGGGGGTACCGACGTTCCAACAGTGGTATCAGAGCCACTTGTGTGATACAGACTCGGGTTTAAATACTTGGGTGATGCAATTGTATGACATGCATGCTTTAATTTTATTACGATTTTTGACTGTTTATATCGTCTAAGCATAAACTGATTATTGTTGCTTTCGATAATTGATTAAATGTTAATCATGGTGTTATAGCCTATTCGGTTTTATGTTATTACTGTTACCTTTAAAAATCTGTAATAATGCGACGGTGGTATTTACAGTTTCCAGTAAGAGTTAACTGGCTAGTGGAACAAGGGTTGTTCCGATATGAAACCTCAAGGATTCAAATCCTGAAAACACTATTCTGTTGATAAAAGTTATCAAATAGTGAGGTTTCATTTGACTAGGGTATGCGGTTCGTACTGCGGGGGCTCCTCCAGCTCCCTCCGACTGCCTCAGATCCCCATCATCTTTCAGTATGTTTTGTAATAAATAAAACTTGATGGGCCATAAAAGGTTGAAAGGATATTTTATAATTCATTTAGCAAAACGTTGAATGATGTATGCTATTTTTGAAATGCACGGTGTTTGAAATGCATAGTTATAGCCCGATGACCCATTTGATAAAAGGTTGTAATTTTATAAATACGGCCTGCGTGTCGTGCCTTACTACTATTCTCTTGTATTGCTCTTCTCATCTTACTCCCTCGTATGTAAAACTAGTTTCTGAATATTGTAATTTGCAAAAGTTGTTGTGGACTAGACGAGAAGGAAGATGGGCCAACTAATGTGGACAGATAGCTTGTGAAACGGCTTACACCTTTAAGTTTCCTTTTGGTTCTCCCATTGGCTTGGATTGAACCACCATAGTTTATGGGCTTTAACTATTGATTTATTTATTGCTTTATCTATTTATGTATGAGTGCTATGGATGTCTAAAGCATGCAAATTTGGTAATAATAAACCCCATTAATTGATGAGATCAATTAAAAGATTAAATGGACTGAAGTATACCATAATTGGTGAGATACAACAACTTTAATAAAATCCCTCTATTAAAATATTAAGTCAACATGGCCTTCCAATTTTTGCCCTCGTTAAGACCTCGATCAATACTATGTAGGTTCTGCCAAAGCGAAGTACTAGTATTTATCTTGGTTAAATGCGAAGAATAAACAAGTGATATTCGCTGGTTAAAAATTGGTTAATGACTTAACTAGGTTACTCTAATAGGATTAGAAACCTAGAGGCAAGTAATTTGGATAAATCATAAGATGATTAGAACAAGAGTTGTTCACCAAATTGTAGGAGTTACATATGATGTAATTAGCAAGTGTTGCTTACCTAAATAACTATAATCTTAAGAGTAAAACCAAAGCTGACTTAAGAGGTGGTGAAATATGGATCCTTAACCCACTAGAAATACTTTCAAGAAAGTCTTTCCGAAATTAATATATAAGGGTTATTAATCTTGAAATAAAATAGTGGGAACATCATATAATAAATTCCTTTTAATGATTGATATAAACTTGGTAAATTTATTCACACGCATATTTTATTGTTGTAGATATATTATGGCTGCAAACACTAATACACTCTCATTGCGATCGGTCCTTGAGTAAGACAAATTGAATGGTTTCAACTTTCTTGACTGGTTCCGTAACTTGAGGATTGTCCTCAAACAAGAATGGAAATTATATGTCATTGAACAACCACTTCCTAATGAACCACCCGCTAATGCCTAGAGGGCTGATAGAGATGTTTACAAGAAACATCTCTGTGATAACCTGAATTAGGGCCTAATCAGAATAGTGGTTTCGGGACCACAAAATTTGAGATAGAAGTAATTATTTTATGATTATTTTGAGGTCTATGATATGATTGCATGATTGTGTGAAAATTTCGTAAAGAAATTCTATGCATAAAGTGCTTAATTTGAAGCTAGGGACTAAATTGAATGAGTTGCAAAACTTGCATTCTAAAAGTTTGTAGTATGAAATTGCTTTGAAATATTAATTAGGAGGTCTTAAATAGCAATTTGACCAATTTCTAAGTTTATGGACAAAAATTGGACATGGATGGAATTTTTGAAAGTTTAGTAAGGAAGGGCATTTTGGTCATTTGGATATTAAATGAAATAAAATGGGAAAAATAACACAAAAATGATCATCTTCTCCATAAGTTGCTGCTGAATTTTGTTGTCCACCATAGCTAGGGTTTCAACACTTTTAAGCATTTATTGTAAGTGATTTCTATGCCCGTTTTTAATGTTCTTTACATTTTTGAAATCCTCGTAGCTCGGTTTACCAATTTCTACCAATATTTTTAGCTAGGGTTTATATTGAAAATTTTACCCATGGATGATATGTATGAATTTTGATGTTTTATGGTAGAATATGAAGTTTGAGATTGTGTTAAACAACTTTTGCTAAGTGATTTTTCGTAAAAACGAGTAAAATAACATAATCGGTAAAAATACCTAATATTCATAAGTACATGTTAGAGTGTGAATTTGATGTTGCTATAGAAGGAAAAAATGATCAGAATGACATAAAACATAAGAAAATAGGATGAGGTTTAATTTACAAGCCTTGGGGAAAAAGTGTAAATATGTAAAAGTTTAAGGGCAAAATGGTAATTTTTTCAAAGGTCGTACTACGGGTTGTTTTGATGAATGTGTGTATTAAATAAATTAATTTGGTATTATAGATCAAGAGAAAAGAGATTCGAGTCGAGATTAGGGAAAACATAAAGTTTACGAGGAATAGACTCGACTATTCTCTTTTTGTATCGAGGTAAGTTCATATGTAAATATTGTAATATAACCATTATCTTAAATCATTTAATGCTATTTATACGATATTATGATTGTTATCATGCAATTCTATGCTTTGTGGTCATTGTTGGACAACATGCAAAAAATTTTATGAATTATGTGAAAAATGTGAAAGACTACCGAAGTATCGTCATTGGGATTCCAAGGAGAATGGTAAAGGAGTATGAACGAGGAAAGTCCCGTTAAACGGTAGGAATAGATTAGGATATTTGGGCATTCGAGCTCATTGAGTTGAGTCCAAGTTCACTTATGGATGCGAATGTCTGAGCTCGTTGAGTTGAGTCGAGTTCACTTATGGATGCGAACGTCCGAACTTGTTGAGTTGAGTCCGAGTTCGTGATATGTAACTAGGCATCCAAGCTCGTTGAGTTGACTCCAAGTTCACTTATGGATGCGAACGCCCGACCTCATTGAGTTGAGTCCGAGTTTGCTTATGGGCTTACGAAGCATCTATGCTTACTCCTTCCTTTTCATTCTTTGTAGTTTTTACAAGACAATTTGGAGATCGGGACGGTCGGAGGCACGCTCATACTATCACTGGAAAATCGCGGTATACTGACTTGTAATTTTTGGAAATATGTCATGTATAGCATTCCAATCATTTTGTGTGCATAATCTCACGATATGGCCCATGGATGGAATCGAAATGTTTGAGAATTATTAGCTATTGGAATGGCTAATCAAGTATATATATGATAACATGTATGTTTTATGTCTTAACTAAACCATGAAAATCCTTGGAAAGGTAAAATTGGCCACAAAACAGAATTAGACAGCAGCAGTGACATGAATTTGAAAAATCACTAAAAATAGTAGAAATGGAATTAAATGATGAATAAGTTATTGAATCTAAGCTTGATGAGTCTATTTTCATATAGAAGAAACGAAACAGGTAAATGAGTTATATTTTATGAGATATTTAGGTTTTGGTGGAACAGGGTCAGAGCGATCTCTAAATCCCCTGTTCTGACTTTAAAAATTCACCATAAATTGTAAAAAAACAATTAGGATTTTTACCTTACATGTATGAAATCCTTATTGATTCTATATTTATGAGAAACAAACTTCATAGTCATGGAAATTCTGTACAGGGATTCGTAATACACAGATGTCAGAGTAGTCAAACCTTGAAACAGGAGAAGATTTAACTAATAAACTGTACTAATTGGCCCAACCAAAAATGCTAGAAAAAAATTAGTAAGTATATATATAAGTCTAGTTTCAGGGAAAATTTACAGAATTAGATTTCAAGTTTCGTAACTCAGGATATGGATTTTTGGGTGACTGTGACGTAGTTAGCCAACTTGTCTGGAAATTCTAAAATAAATTGTTTGAGCTGTTTAATTAATGAATTAAGTCCATTAACACCTCGTGCTCGACTCTGGCAATGGTCTCGGGTACGGGGGCGTTACAATCTCGATGACATGGTAGACGTTGGATGTCTTATGCTTGCTACTATGAATCCTCAGCTTCAGAAGCAACATGAGGACATGGTTACTTATGATATGATTGAGCACCTGGAAGAACTTTATCAGGGGCAAGCACGGCAAGAGATGTTCAATATCTCTAAGGCCCTCTTCCATTGAGATGATTGGTTATATTGAAAGCCTTTCTAAGCTTGGGTTTCCATTGAGCCAAGAGTTGGCCACTGATGTTATTCTGCAATCGTTGCCAGATAGCTACAGCCAATTTGTCCTCAATTTCAATATGAATAAAATTGACAAGACTCTGCCATAGTTGCTCAGTATGTTTCAAATTGTTGAAGGCAACATGAAAAATGTTGGACCCAAGCCCATACTGATGGTCCGTAACAACAAGGGCAAAGGAAAGGCCAAAGTTCAGACAAAGCCCAAGGGTAAAGGTAGGCCCAATCCTGGAAAAGGAAAGGCTGCATTGAAACGTAAAGTTGGAGTGTCTAAGGAAGGAAATTGTTTTCATTGTGGTGTGACTGGACATTGGAAGCAGAACTGCCCTGTCTATCTTGAGGAAATCAAGAAGGCCAAGGCAAGCAGAACGTCTACTTCAGGTATTTATGTTATTGATATTAATTTATCAAATACTACTTCTTGGGTATTAGATACTGGTTGTAGTTCTCACATTTATACTTCTGTACAGGGACTACAAAGGAGTAGGACTTTGGCTAGAGGAGATGTGGACCTGTGAGTTGGAAATGGAGCAAGAGTTGTCGCATTAGCTGTGGGAACATATACTTTATCTTTTCCTAGTGGACTTGATTTATGTTTAGAGGATTGTTATTTTGCGCCCAGTTTGACTAAAAACATTATTTCAATTTCTTGTTTAGACAAAATTGGTTTTGAGATAATTATTAAGAATAATTGTTTTTCCTTTTATCTCAATAATGTTTTCTATGGTTCGGCACAATTGATTAATGGCATCTATATTTTAGATCAAATGAATCCCATTTACAACATAAATACTAAAATATCTAAAATAAATTACTCAAATCAAACTTATCTTTGGTATTGTCGTTTGGGCCACATAAGTGAGAAACGCATATCCAAACTCCATAACGATAATCTCTTGGATTCATTTGTTTTTGAACAATTTGTAGTATGTGAATCTTGCTTATTGGGAAAAATGACTAAATCTCCTTTTACTGGTAAAAGTGAACGAGCTAGTGATTTATTGGGCTTAATACATTCTGATGTATGTGGACCAATAAATACACAGGCCAGAGGTGGATTTCACTACTTCATTACTTTCACTGATGATTTCAGTAGATATGGGTATGTTTATCTCATGCGCCATAAGTCTGAGGCCCTTGAAAAGTTCAAGGAATTCAAAAATGAAGTACAAAATCAACTAGGCAAAACTATCAAGATTCTTCGATCTGATCGAGGTAGAGAGTATTTGAGCCTAGCGTTTGATGATCTTTTGAAGGAACGTGGGATTGTCTCACAACTTACTCCTCCTGGCACTCTTCAATAGAATGGAGTTTCTGAGAGAAGAAATCGAACTCTGTTAGACATGGTTCGATCCATGATGAGTCATGCTGATCTACCAACTTCCTTTTGGGAACATGCACTTGAAATAGTTGTTTTCACACTAAATTGTGTTCCATCTAAACTGGTTCAAAAGACGCCATATGAGATGTGGACTAGGAAACGTCCCAGTATGTCTTTTATGAAAAGTTGGGGTTACGAAACTTATGTTAAACGGCAGACGTCTACTAAGGTTGAACCCAATTCTGAAAGGTGTATTTCTGTGGGGTATTCGAAAGAAACCAAAGGATATTATTCTGTAAGCCCACTGAGAACAAAATGTTTGTTGCTCGGACTGGTGTCTTCCTAGAGAAAGAATTTGTTTCTAGAAAAGGAAGTGGGAGAAAGATTGAACTTGAAGAAATTCGAGAATCACAAGATACCACTGAACCAGAGATAGAACAATAGCAAATTCTACAAGAAATTGAGGAACAAGTAACTGCTGTAGAAACACAACCACCGCACAGATCTTTAAGAGAATGCCATACACCTGAGAGATATGGATTTCTAATTACAATGCATGGTGACATTCTTCTTAGAGTTCAAGATGAGCCTAAAACTTATCAAGAAGCGGTGACGAGCCCAGACTCTGAGAAATGTCTTGAGGCTATAAGATCTGAGATGGATTCCATGTATGAAAACCAAGTATGGACTTTGATTGACCCACCTGAAGGGGTTAAACCCATAGGGTGCAAACTGGTTTTCAAAAAGAAAACCGACATGGATGGTAATGTACAAACATACAAGGGGCGATTAGTCGCTAAAGGTTTTTTCCAAATTCATGGTGTTGACTATGATGAAACCTTTTCTCCTATAGCTATATTTAAATCCATCAGGATCTTGCTCGTCATAGCTGCATTTCATGATTATGAAATCTGGCAGATGGACGTCAAAACAGCTTTCCTTAACGGGAAACTTGAAGAGGATGTGTACATGACACAACCTGAAGGTTCTATCATTCCAAAGGATGCTAGAAAGATATGTAAGCTACAAAGATCCATTTATGGATTAAAGCAAGCTTCTCGAAGTTCGAATCTTCATTTTAACGATGCAATCAAAGAGTTTGGTTTTATCAAAAATAAAGATGAGCCATGTGTTTACAAGAAAGTTAGTGGGAGCACTATCACATTCTTGGTACTGTATGTGGATGACATACTTATCATGGGAAATGACGTACCTACCTTGCAGTCTATTAAGACTTGGTTAGGAAGTTGTTTTTCTATGAAGGACTTGGGCGAAGCCACTTACATATTAGGAGTCAAGATCTATAGAGATAGACCAATACGACTACTAGGTCTAAGCAAAAGTACATACATAGATAAAGTATTGAAAAGGTTCAACATGGAAGAATCTAAGAGAGGATTCCTACCTATGAGACATGGTATTTCACTCTCGAAGGAAATGTGTCCTTCAACTCCACAAGAGAGAGAACGTATGAGTAAAATTCCATATGCTTCTGCTATTTGGTCTATCATGTATGCCATATTATGTACCTGTCCAGATGTCTCATATGCCTTAAGTATGACGAGCAGGGACCAAGTAGATCCCGGTGAAGGTCATTGGACCACAGTTAAAAATATCCTTCAGTACTTGAGAACAACTAAGGATGCGTTCCTAATATATGGAGGTAAGGAATAGTTAAGTGTAAAAGGTTACACTAATGCCAGCTTCCAAACCGACAAGGATGATTCTCGATTGCAATCAAGTTTCGTGTTTTGCCTTAATGGTGGTGCTGTGAGCTAGAAGAGTTCAAAGCAAAGTACAGTAGCCGATTCTACAACAGAGGCCGAGTATATTGCAGCCAGTGAGCCAGCAACAGAAGTGGTTTAGATCAAGAATTTCATTATTGGACTAGGGGTTGCACCTAGCATATCAGATGCTACAAAACTCCAATGTGATAACAATGGAGCCATTGTACAAGCTAAAGAACCCAAATCTCACCAGCGATCCAAACATATTCTTAGGCGCTACCATCTTGTTTGAGAGATTATCGATCAAGGGGATGTAGAGATATACAGAGTACGTACAGATAATAACATTGCTGATCCCTTGACCAAGCCTCTGACATAGCAGAAGCATGATCATCACACTAAGTCACTTGGTATTAGATACATGACTGATTGGTATTAGATATGTGACTGATTGGTCTTAGTGCTAGTGGAAGATTGTAACAGTATGCCCAAATATCAATCATGAGATGGTTGTAATAACATACTTGATTTACCATGTTTATTAATATAAGACTTTGCCATTATTATTTCAGTTTCTTTTCTGTGTGTATAAATAAATTGTTTTATAATAATGTCCTGAGAATAATACGATTATTCTCTAAAGGTCCTTAGTCAAGTATTATTATTGACTAGGACAACAATAATGCATTAAGACTAACATGTAGTTGATTGATGATAAAGAGTTGTCATTGATATGGAGTGTTAGAATCAATGCATGAATATGTGTGTTAGAGAACAATATATTGGACTGACCCGCTATGAGTATGTTTCTTGGATTATTGTGTAATTGTCACAACATTACTCATAGTGATTAATATGTGTATGATCCTTAGACTTGAGATCATCATTATCCCAACATCGTGAGCTGTATATTTTGATATAGTCAAACGTACACCGTAACTGGTTGTTTTATAAAGGCTGATGTTAGATATACCACAATCTATGTAGAGGGATATGGTTGATCAATATAGGATAAGTCCCTCCTACATAATGGGAGTAATATCTTAGGCCACTTGATTGAGTGAGACTAGAAATTCATGGCCATGCTCAAATAAGTTGATATGAGATGTCATACTTATTTGTGTATCATAGTCTACTCAAGGTATCAAGAAACATGGGATGGACTATGCAAGTGTGACTATTCTATAACTTTGGTCCATTCCAGAGATAAAGGACTGAAGGATTAATGCATGAAAGGTTAATCATGACTTCTTGTAACTTAGGTAGCAATGATGCATTGCTAGATGCCACTCATTGTTTGTAACATTAGAATCGTTCTAGTATTACTGCTAACGTTACAATAACCTACAGGGTCACAACCTATGGTTGAAATGAACGGAATAAAACATAATTGGTATTGTGTTTGGTTGTCACATGAATTAAATTAATTATAGAATTAATTTAATTGGGCAATCAAATATCAAACATATTATATGTACAAAGATGTTGTACACATAAGTAGAACATAATTCTATTAATATATGAATTTGGTTCGTATATAAATTTAAATAAATATAGTTTATTAAAATCTTTATTATAATTAATGTAATTATAATTTTTGGTTAAAACATTATTATATTTTTTTATTTTAATTATGATTATTATGTTCGGATTAAAATTTAATAAATTAAGAATTCATTATATACATACCAATTATAAGGGAAGCTATATATAGAAAGGGAGGAAAACCCTAAAAAGTGAATATATATACAAACCCGAAGCTTTGCTACTAGGTCTAGCAGTCGTCAAGCAAAATAACTCTGAAAATAGTTTTGGGGATTTCTTTCATTCATTGTCAACTGGGTGGATTACGTAAAGGTCAGGATCATAAAGATTGCGGCTTGGATTCGAAAGCAAAACAGTATTCTCATTGCTGAGGCTTCACTGTCTACTCATTTTGAAGTTTCAGTAATTTCAAAACCTTTTTCATCCCGATTCGTTCCTCGCACATGGATCTATGGTTTGGATCACCGGAATATATATTTTTTTCGCTGAGCAGTGGGGGTACCAGCGTTCCAACACTCCACCCCCACCTATTCCTCAACCTATCCTCGTACCACCCCAAGGTATGGACTTCGTGAGACTAAGTAGACCTTCAGTTGATAAGATTCAAAAATAAGGAGCTGAAGAATTTTGAGCTAGTAAAGATGATGACCCTGAGAGGGCGGAGTTCTGGCTCAAGAATACCATTAGTGTGTTTGATGAGTTATCATGCACACCTGAGGAATGCATGAAGTGTGTTGTGTCCCTCCTGAGAGATTCAGCTTATTAGTGGTGGAACACCCTTGTGTCGGTTGTACCAAGGGAGAGAGTTAACTGGGACTTATTAGTGGTGTAAGAAGTACATTAGCCAAAGATTTATTGATTAGAAAAAGAAGGAATTCCTCAAGTTAAAACAAGGTCGAATGACAGTAATGGAATATGAGCTTGAATTCGTAAGACTGAGCAAATATGCTTCAGAATGTGTATCGATTGTGGCCATCGTGTGCAAAAGATTTGAAGATAGATTAAACAAAGACATCCAATTGTTGGTGGGTGTCCTTGAACTGAGAGCATTTGTTGTGCTCGTACAAAGAGATTGTAAAGCCTAGGAATTGGCTAAAGATAAGAGAAAAGCTGAGTTAAAGTATCGAGATTCGAAAAAGACACATATGGGTAAATCATTTAAGTCATCAACTACTTTGATAGTGAATGTGGGTAACGCTTGGCCTAATAGACCTGAATGTGAACATTGTGGCAGATGTCACCCCGGTGAATGCTGGATGAATACCTGGGCATCTTTCAAGTGTGGTTCACACGATCATTTTATCAAGGATTGCCCTGAGAGGGTTGAAAAGGAAAAATTTTAGAGTGCAAAATCACGCAATACTGCTTCTAAAGGGAGACCACAGAACAATCTGGGCAATGGATCAAGTAGTAAAAGTGCACCTTGGGATCCAGCTGTAGGACTCAAGGGTAGAGCACTTGCGAGGACTTAAGCCATTCGCGCTCGCGAAGAGGCTTCATCCCCTGATGTGATTATGGGTACTTTTTCTCTCTATGATACTTCTGTTGTTGGTTTGATTGATCCGAGATCTACCCATTCGTATGTATGTGTGAAATTGGTGTCTAGTATGAATATGCCCGTTCAGTCATAGAATTTGTGATAAAAGTGTCAAACCCCCTAGGCAAGCATATGATAGATGACAAAATATCTAAGAATTGTCCTTTAATGATTAGAAATCATTATTTTCCGGCTAATCTCATGGTTTTTTTCGTTTGATGAATTTGATATAATACTTGGCATGGACTGGTTGACCATGCATGATGTAGTAGTAAACTGTGGAAGGAAAATCATTGAATTGAAATGTGAAAGTGGTAACATTCTTCAAGTTGAGTAAGATGAATCGGATAGCTCGCCTGTAATGGTTTTTTCTATGACTGCTCAGAGATGTCTGAGAAAGAGTTATGAAGCTTATATTGCCTTTGTGTTGGACACAAAGGAGTCTGAGTTGAAAATTGAGTCACTTCCAGTAGTATGCGAATATCCAAATGTTTCCCTGGAAGAGTTGCCCGAATTGCCTCCAATTAAGGAAGTTGAATTTGGCATTGAATTAGCTCTGGGTACTGCGCCTATTTCAATTAATCCATATAGGATGGCTTCGACGGAGTTAAAGGAGTTAAAAGTCCAACTACAAGAGTTAACGGATAAAGGTTTTGCGAGATCCAATTATTCTTTGTGGGGGGCGCCGGTGCTATTTGTGAAAAAGAAATATAGTTCAATGAGATTGTGCATTGACTACCGATAGCTCAATAAGGCAACCATAAAGAACAAGTACCCCTTACCAAGAATAAATGACTTGTTTGACCAATTGAAGGGAGACACAATATTTTCCAATACTGACTTGAGGTCTGCTTACTACCAATTGAGAGTTAAAGAATCAGACGTACCGAAGATTGCATTTCAGACGAGATATGGTCACTATATATTTTTGGTTCTACCATTTGGTTTAACGAATGCTCCCGCGGTATTTATGGATCTAATGAACCATATTTTCTGACCATACTTAGATAAATTTGGGGTTGTTTTTATTGACTATATACTGATTTATTCACGTGATGAGGCCGAGCACGCCGAGCACTTGAGAATGGTTTTGCAAACCTTGAGAGACAAGAAATTGTATCCTAAGTTTAATAAAAGCGAGTTTTGGCTCCAAGAAGTCGGATTCTTGGGGCACACTATTTTGGCAGATGGCATTCGAGTAGATTCGAGTAAGATTTTTGATATTGTTGAATGGAAATCACCGAGGAATGTGCCAGAGGTTAGAAGCTTCCTAGGCTTAGCTGGTTATTACAGATAGTTTGTTAAAGGATTTTCCATGATTGCTACTCCGATGACGAGATTGTTACAGAAAGATGTTAAGTTCGAATGGACAAAAAAATGCCAACAGAGTTTTGAGAAACTAAAGGCATTGTTGACTGAGGCTCCAATTTTAGTACAACCTAAACCAGGAAAAGAATTTGTGGTTTATAGTGATGCATCCTTGAATGGATTGGGCTATGTACTTATGCAAGAAGGCAAGGTAATAGCTTATGCCTCGAGGTAGTTGAAACCGCATGAGAAGAATTATTCAACACACGATTTGGAATTGGCTGCCATCGTGTTTGCATTGAAGATTTGGAGACATCATTTGTATGGCAAGAAATGTTATGCGTATACTGACCAGAAAATTCTAAAGTACTTGATGACTCAAAAGGACTTGATCCTAAGACAGTGGAGATGGCTAGAGTTGATAAAAGATTATGAGTTAGTGACTGATTATCACCTGGGAAAGGCGAACATGGTCACCGATGCCTTGAGTAGAAAATCCTTGTTTGCATTGAAGGCTATGAACACTCAGTTGGCTTTAACAGATGATGGTTCGATTCTAGCCAAGTTAAGAGCTAGACCAATGTTTCTCTAAGAGATTTATAAAGCCCAGCAAAGCGATGGTGATTTGCAAGCCAAAAGAGTCCAATGTGAATCAGGTATGGAATCAGATTTTCGGATTAGTTCCAATGGTTGCTTAATGTTCCGAGATAGGATTTTGTATTCCTAAAAATACTGAGTTGATTCAGAAGATTTTGCTTGAGACCCATAGTGGTCATTTGTCTATACATCCTGGTAGTACGAAAATGTACCATGACTTGAAGAAATTGTATTGGTGGCTGAGTATGAAAAGAGATATTTCTGAGTTCATTTTGACCTACCTGATTTGTCAACAAGTGAAAGCTGAACACCAAGTATCTTCAGGCTTACTTCAGCCTGTGATTGTTCCGACTGGAAATGGGACCGTATTACTATGGATTTTGTGACGCGTTTGCCTTTGACACCAAGAAAGAAAGATGCTATGCGGGTTATTGTTGATTGATTGACAAAGTCAACTCATTTTATACCGGTACGTATTGACTATTCGCTTGACAAGCTAGCCGAGTTGTATATTCTTGAAATAGTGAGGTTGCACGGAGTGCTTTTATCAATTATATTGGATAGAGATCCGAGGTTCACTTCGTGATTTTGGAAGAAATTCCAGGAGGCTTTAGGTACAAAATTGAATTTTAGTACCACCTTTCACCCGTAGACCGACTGTCAGTCTGAGCGAGTAATTCAAATTCTCGAGGATATGTTATGGTGTTGTGTTCTTGAGTTCCAAGGTAATTGGGAAAAATATTTACCGTTGGTAGAATTTGCCTACAACAACAGTTTTCAATCGAGTTTGAAAATGGCGCCTTATGAGGCATTGTATAGGCGTAAGTGTCGAACGCCTTTGTATTGGACTGAACTCAGAGAGAATCAGATTTATGGAGTTGATTTTTGTTAGAGAAGTCAAAGAAAAAGTAAAGATAATACGTGATTGCTTGAAAGTCGCTACGGGTAGACAGAAATCCTACGCAGATTTGAAACAGAAAGAGATTGAGTTTGAGGTCGGTGATAAGGTATTTTTGAAAGTGTCCCCATGGAAAAAGATTTTGATATTTGGTAGGAAAGGAAAATTAAGTCTACGCTTTATTGGACCGTATGAGATCACTGAGAGAGTAGGGCCAGTTGCCTATCGGTTAGCCTTACCAGCTGAATTGGAAAAGATTCATGATGCGTTCCATGTGTTTATGTTGCACCGATACCGATCTGATTGTTCACACGTGATTTCACTGGCAGAGGTTGAGATCCGACTGGATATGACTTATGGAGAAGAGCCGATTAAGATTTTGGCCCGGAAAGTCAAACAATTAAGAAACAAAAGTATTGCCCTTGTGAAAATTTTATGGCAAAGACATGGAGTTAAAGAGGCTACATGGGAGACCAAGGAAAACATGAGAAACCAATACCCAAACCTTTTTACCAGTAAGATTTTCAGGGACGAAAATCCCTAAAAGGGAGAATTGTAACATCTCGAATTAGGGCCTAGTCAGAACAGTAGTTTCAAGACCACAAATTTGAAATAAAAATAAATATTTTATGATTATTATGAGGTCTATGATATGATTCTATGCTTGTGTGAAAATTTCACAAAGAAATTTTATGAGTAAAGTGTCTGTTTTGACTTTAGGGACTAAATTGAATAAGTTGTAAAACTTGTGTTCTAGAAGCTTCAAGCATGAAATTGCATTGGATCACTAATTAGAGGTCCTTAAATATCAATTTGACCTAGTTCTAAAATTTTGGACAAAAATGGGCATGCATGGATAAAATTTGAAAGTTTAGTGAAAAGGGCATTTTGGTCATTTGGTTAAAAAATAATAAAAAGGGAAAATTCAAGAAAAATTTGTTCATCTTTTCCATGCCATAGCCGAAATTCTCAAGCTCTCCATAGCTAGGGTTTTTCAACTTTTCAAGCTTGATTGTAAGTACTCCCTACCCTCGTTTTTGATGTTCTTTGCATTTTTGAAGTCCTTGAAGTATGATTTATCCATTTCTAGCCATATTTTGAGCTAGGGTTCATGTTCAAAAACTTACCCATGTGTGACATTTTTGTATTTTGATGTTTAATGGAAGAATATGAAAGTTTGATGTGTGTTTAACATCTTTTACTAAGTGATTTTTGATAGAAATGCAGTGAAAGGACTTGTTTGTAAAAAGGTGTAAAAATGAGTAGTAAAATGTGAAATAAAGGAAAATGTGAGCTGATATAAGCATGAAATAGGTTCGGCTAGGCTTGTGTTGCAAAGAGAATGAACACATTTCATTTTACCAGCCTAGGGACCAATTGTAAATATGTGAAAGTTTAGGGGTAAAATTGTAATTTTTCCTAAATATAGTTTTTGGACTGATTTGAATAATGTGATGATTAAATGAGCTGAATTTGCTATTATAGATCAAGAAAAACAGAGCCCGGACCTAGACCGGGGAAAGAACAAGATTTTGGACTAAATTGAATTAATTGTCCATATTTTGTACTGAAGTAAGTTCATGTGTAAATAATGCAATGTTGTATCATGTCTTAATGCTTAATTAATGTATGAATTTCTATGTTTAATTGTTACAATGAGTGTATGAATGATTCTATGGTCAATAAGATTGACATGGTGAATAAGTTCAACAAAGATGAGACGTCGAGAAAATCTTGTTTGAACCTTAGGAATAGTTTAGGATACAAGTGACATGTCACTAGGAACTATGTGATTATGAGCTCGTGAGATTATGTGTAAATGTGACTATGTGAATTTGGGTACTAGTCTTGTATGTTCTACCGCTAGTTGGGTAGCCCAGCATGTATTGTGGGTACCTGCCAGCTTGTGTGAGCAGCTCGAGTAGTTACGTCTTGAATGTCAGCTTGTGTGAGTAGGCCTGTGATTAGCTCGAGAGTGAGAAATGTGTGATATGTGATATGAGGTAGCAAGTGGCTACGTATGATGCACTATGTGTGTAATATCCTGAATTAGGGCTTAATCGGAATAGTAGTTTCGTGACCACAAATCCAAGATAGAAATAATTATTTTATAATTATTTTGATGAATATGATATGATTGCATGATTGTGTGAAAATTTCGTGATGAAATTCTATGCCTAAAGTACTTAAATTGAAAGTAGGGACTAAATCGAATAAGTTGCAAAATTTACATTCTAGAAGTTTTTAGTATGGAATTACATTGAAATATTAATTATGAGGTCTTAAATAACAATTTGACCAATTTCTAAGTCTATGGACAAAAATTGGACATGGATGGAATTTTTGGAAAGTTTAGTAGTAAGGGCATTTTGGTCATTTAGTTATTAAAATGAATTAAAAACAAAATTAAAAGCCAATTTTTGTCCATCTTCTTCATTAGGCCGAAATTTCAAGGGTTCTCCATAGTTAGGGTTTGTTTCAAGCTTCAAAGCTCCATAGTAAGTGATTCCAAGCCCCGTTTTTAATGTTCTTTACGTTTTTGGAATACCAGTAGCTCGATTAAGCTTATGTTAGCAATAATTCAACCTAGGGTTTATATTTGGAAAAATACCCATAGGTGAAATTTGTGTATTTTGATGTTTTATGATAGAATATGGGGTTTTAAATTATGTTAGACAACTTGTGCTACTCAGTTTTGAGTGAAAACGAGTAAAAGAGCTTAATCGGCAAAAATACCTAATAGTCACAAGTATATGTTAGATTAAGAATTTGATGTTGCCATAGAAGGGAAAAATGATCAGCATGTTATAAAACATAAGAATAAGGAATAAAGTTTAATTCCTGAGCCTAGGGGCAAAAGTGTAATTATGCAAAAGTTTAGGGGAAAAAGTGTAATTTTTCCAAAGTTTGTATTAAATGCTGTCTTGATGAATGTATGTATTAAATAAGATTAATTTGGCATTATAGATAAAGAGAAACAAGATTCAAGTCGCGATCGAGGAAAAGAAAAGATTGTGGACTAAATTGCAAAATCTTTATATTTTGGTACCAAGGTAAGTTCATGTGTAAATAATGTAGCATAATTGTTATTTTTAAGTTATTGATGTTAATTATATGATATGCTGATTTTTATTATGAAATATATGCTTTGTGGTTATTTTCGAATAAAATGCAAATTATGTGTATTAATTGTTAAATATAAAGTACTACCGAGTATTGGTTTTGGTATTTTACAGAAGATGGCAAGGATATGTGTTCGAGGAAAATCCCGTTTGAACCTTAGGAATAGATTAGGATACAAATGACATGTCACTAGGATGGTTGAGCATCCGAACTCGTTGAGTTGAGTCCAAGTTCACTTATGGATGCGAATGTCCGAACTCGTTGAGTTGAGTTCGAGTTCGTGAAATGTAACTAGGCATCCGAACTCGTTGAGTTGAGTCCGAGTTCACTTAGGGGCGGGTTACATGAATTCTTGATTACATATGAGGCACTTATGTGCAAATTATCCATGTATCCGAGTTGTATTCCGATGTGTTCAACGGGTGAAATTTCTAGTGAAATGGAAGAACACTTAAGATGAAAGCGATGTTTTGGTAAGTGTTGTGAAATGGACACTTTGGACAGGTATGTTCTTAACCCTCGGGGTGAAAATAGATACAACAACGATAAGGTGGTAAGATGATGAATGATGTTTAGAAATGTGATATATGTTTTGGTGATACCATGCTAAAGTTGTTTGGTATATTTGTATTGTTATGTTACTTGTTATTTACATATGAACTTACTAAGCATTTATGCTTACTCTCTCCTCTTTATTTACTGTAGTTTTGAACAAGCCAGCTCAGGAATCGGGACGGGTCGAAGGTTCGATCACACTATCCAAAGGACTTTCATTTGGGTAAATGGCTTGTAAAACTTAAGTATGGCATGTATAGCAATATACTTATTTTGTGTAAATAATTTTATGATATGGCCATGATTGGTTGAGAAAATGTTTGATATTGATAAGTCATGGTGATGGTTAAATTTAGATCATGTTTCATATCATGGAAGTTTAATAGGTTATCTAGTTCATAACAACTCATGAAAAGATGAAATTTACCTTAAAACAGAATATTGCTGCAGCAATGACATGAATTTGAAAAATCACTAAAAATAGTATAAATGGAATTAAATGATGAGCAAGTTATGAAATTGAGTCTTAATGAGTCTATTTTCATATAGATAAAAAAACAGGCATATAAATTATACTTTATGAGATATTTGAAACCTTGTGAAACAGGGCCAGAGTGATTTCTGGATGCTCTGTTCTTACTTTAAAAATTCATAATAAATTGTAAATAAATAATTAGAAGTGATTATTTATATTTACAGATTCCTTATTGAGTCTAGTTTTAATAGAAACAAACCTCGTAGTTATTTAAATTCTATATAGAGAGATATCTGATTCGGAATAAACAGATGTCAGAGCAGTCGAACCCTAAAATAGGGGAGACTTTAACTAATAAACTGTACTAATTGGCCCAACCAAAAATTCTAGAAAAAAATTAGTAAATAGATATATGAGTCTAGATTTAGGGAAAATTTACAGATCTTTATTTCAAGTTTCTCAACTCGAGATATGATTTTTCTTGTAACTGTGACGCGGGTAGCTAGAAAGCTATGAATGTAGAAACAAATGATTTGAAGTTCTTAATTTGATAAATTATGTTCGGTAACCCCTCAAGCTCGACTCTGCTGACGGTTTCGGGCGTGGGGGCGTTACATTTGGTGGTATCAGAGTAGGTTTAGTCAATTCTCGGACTACGTGTTGTATGTACGGATTTTGCTATACATGCCATATGTATGAATAATTATTTTGACGACTTTTGACCTTTTTAAATGATTTTTATATAGTAAATGGATCCCGATCCAGCTGTGGCAGATGAAGTAGAGAGTAATGCGCTAGCTCTGGCTGAAGGGGCAGCGCTGACTCAAAACCCACCCCCTACTGTTGGTCAGGGAGGAGGAGAAAGGGATCGGGAAGCCTTTCTCCAAATGATGAGTGCATGGTACACTGAGTTCGTTCGTACGAACCCAAATGTACGACCTCCCCCACCTCCCCCAGTTCCTCAACCTATGCCTCCGATACCTTAGGGAGTGGATATGATAAAATTTCACAGAACCCCCGTTGACAAAATTCGTAAACAAGGGGCTGAAGAATTTAGAGCAAATATTGATGATGATGCAGAGAAAGCAGAGTTCTGGCTTGAAAATTCTATCTGGGTATTTGATGAATTATCTTGTACACCTGAAGAATGTTTGAAATGTGCTACATCTTTGTTGAGAGATTCAGCCTATAATTGGTGGAAGACTTTGATTTCGGTGGTACCGAAAGAGAGGGTAACCTGGGAATTCTTTCAAGAAGAGTTTCGGAAGAAATATATTAGTGAAAGATTTATTGATCAGAAATGTAAAGAGTTTCTTGAGCTGAAGCAAGGTAATATGACAGTCTCAGAATATGAAAGAGAGTTTGTTCGATTGAGTAAGTATGCTAGGGAATATGTTCCTACAGAAGCCAAGATGTGCCGACGATTTGAAGACGGGCTTAACGAAGACATTAAGGTATTTGTTGGGATCCTTGAACTAAAAGAAATGGTGGTACTTGTCGATCGAGCTTGCAAGGCTGAAGAATTACTGAACGAAAAGAAAAAGGTAGAATCTGAAACATGAAATTGGAAGAAAAGACCAATGAGTAATGCACCCTCACAGCAAACAGGAAATTCAAGAAATATGAATCCTCGTTCCCAAGTTTTAGCTAGGCAATCATATGGAAATTTTAAGAAGCGAAATATGGGTCCTAAATCTCAGACTACTTCTGCGGCTAGTGTGGGAAATACGAGATTTGTTAAACCCGAGTGCCAGCGGTGTGGTAGAAATCATTTTGGTCCGTGCAGAGCAAATGAATGTTTTCGATGTGGTTCTCCGGATCATTTTATTAGAGACTGCCCAGAGAGAGCTGAGAAAGAAAAATTTCAGAATGTAAAAGCTAGTGGTGTAGACTCGAGGGGAAGGTATTCGAGAAAAGCTGGAAGTGAAACAAGCAGTAAGAATGTAGCCAGAGATGCAGTAGTTAGATCTGAAGGAAGAGCTCCGGCTAGAACTTATGCTATTAAAGCGCGTGAAGATGCTTCCTCACCCGATGTGATTACCGGTACATTTTCTCTTTATGATACTAATGTTATTGCTTTGATTGATCCCGGTTCTACTCATTCATATGTATGCATGAAACTGGGGTCTAGTATGAATATACCTGTTGAGAACATAGAATTTATGATCAGAGTGTCGAATCCACTAGGCAAATGTGTGGTAGTTGATAAAGTATGCAAGAAATGCCCTTTAATGATTCGGGGTCATTACTTTCCGGCTGACTTAATGTTGTTGCCATTTGATGAATTTGATATTATTTTGGGTATGGATTGGTTGACATTGCATGATGCTATAGTAAATTGCAAAGAAAATGTTATAGAATTAAAATGTGAAAGTGGTGAAATCTTGCGGGTTGAACCAGACAAATCAGAGGCAATATTTAGTATGATTTCTTCGATGTCGGCTCAGAGATATTTGAGAAAGGGTTATGAAGCTTATTTGGCATATGTAATTAATACAAAAGAAGTTGAAAAGAAAGTTGAATCAGTGCCGGTTGTGTGTGAATTTGCGGATGTATTTCCAGAAGAATTGCTGGGTTTGCCTCCAGTCAGGGAAGTAGAATTTGGTATAGATTTGATACCGGGAACAGCTCCGATCTCTCTTGCTCCATATAGAATGGCACCAACAGAGTAGAAAGAATTAAAGTCGCAGTTGCAAGAGTTGACTGATAAAGGCTTTGTGAGACCAAGTTTTTCACCTTGGGGTGCTCCCGTGTTATTTGTGAAAAAGAATGATGGTTCTATGAGATTATGCGTTGATTATCGGCAGTTAAACAAGGTGACAATCAAACAAGTATCCATTGCCGAGAATTGATGATTTGTTTGATCAGCTAAAAGGAGCGACATTGTTTTCAAAGATTGACTTGAGATCTGGGTATTATCAGCTGCGAGTGAAAGAGTCAGATGTGCATAAAACTGCTTTTAGAACAAGGTACGGTCATTATGAATTTTTAGTTATGCCATTCAGGTTGACAAATGCTCCTGCTGTGTTTATGGACTTAATGAATCGCATATTTCGGCCATACCTGGACAGATTTGTTGTGGTGTTTATAGATGATATTTTAATTTATTCAAAGGATGAGACAGAGCATGCTGAGCATTTGAGGATAGTTTTGCAAACTTTGAGAGATAAGCAGCTGTATGCTAAGTTTAGTAAAAGTGAATTTTGGGTCCGGGAAGTTGGATTTTTTGGTCATATTGTTTCAGGTGATGGTATACGGGTTGATCCTAGTAAAATTTCAGCCATTGTTGATTGGAAAACACCGAAAAATGTAACTAAAGTTAGGAGTTTCTTGGGGCTAGCTTGGTATTATCGGCGGTTTGTAAATGGATTTTCTATAATTGCGACTCCTATGACTAGACTACTCCGAAAGGATGTTAAATTTGAATGGACGGAAGAATGTCAACAGAGTTTCGAAGAATTGAAAAAGTTATTAACTGAAGCACCAGTGTTGATACAACCCGAATCAGGTAAAGAATTTGTGGTGTATAGTGATGCTTCTCTAAATGGTTTGGGGTGTGTACTCATGCAAGAGTGAAAAGTGGTAGCTTATGCTTCGAGGCAGTTAAAACATCATGAGAGGAATTATCCTACTCATGATTTGGAATTGGCTGCAGTGGTGTTTGCTTTGAAGATTTGGCGACATTATTTGTATGGTGAAAAGTGCCGAGTATATACCGATCACAAAAGTCTTAAATACTTGATGTCACAAAAAGACTTGAATTTGAGATAGCGAAGATGGTTAGAGTTATTGAAAGATTACGAGCTTGTTGTTGATTATCATCCGGGAAAAGCGAATGTGGCTGCCGATGCTTTAAGCAGAAAGTTGTTGTTTGCTTTGAGAGTTATGAACACTCAGTTGAAAATGTCAGATGACGGTTCGATTTTAGCAGAGTTAAGAGCAAGACCGATGTTTTTACAAGAGATTTTTGAAGCTCAGAAAAATGATCAAGATTTGCTAGCCAAGAGAAAACAGTGTGAAGCTGATACGGGATCAGATTTCAGAATCGGTTCTGATGGTTGTTTGATGTTTAAAAATTGAATTTGTGTACCAAAAAATGATGAGTTGATTCAAAAGATTTTGCATGAAGCACATAATGGTTGTTTGGCGGTTCATCCGGGCAGTACGAAGATGTATAATGACTTAAAGAAAATGTACTGGTGGAGTGGAATGAAAAGAGATATTTCCGAGTTTGTATCAAAGTGCTTAGTTTGTCAACAAGTGAAAGCTGAACACCAAGTACCTTCGGGATTACTTCAGTCTATTATGGTTCCTGAATGGAAATGGGATCGGATTACTATGGATTTTATATCAGGGTTGCCGTTAACTCCAGGGAAGAAAAATGCCATCTGGGTAATAGTTGACAGACTGACTAAATCGGCTCATTTTATTCCGGTACGTACAGATTATTCTCTTAATAAGTTGGCTGAATTGTATATCCGAGAGATTGTTAGACTTCATGGGATACCTTTGTCAATCATTTCGGATAGAGATCCGAGGTTTACCTCACGGTTTTGGAAAAAGTTGCAAGAGGCATTAGGTACAAAGTTAAATTTCAGCACTGCCTTTCATCCACAAACGATGGACAATCAGAGAAAGTAATTCAGATTCTTGAAGACATGCTCAGATGTTGCGTATTGGAATTTCAAGATAGTTGGGAAAGGTACTTACCATTGGTAGAATTTGCTTATAATAATAGTTATCAGACGAGTTTGAAGATGGCACCTTATGAAGCATTATATGGTCGTAAATGTCGGACGCCATTGTATTGGACTGAACTCAAGGAAAATCAGATTTATGGAGTTGATTTAATAAAAGAAACCGAAGAAAAGGTGAAAGTGATTCGAGATTGTTTGAAAGCTACTTCAGATAGACAGAAATCTTATGCGGATTTGAAACGAAAAGAAATGGAGTTTCAAGTTGGTGATAAGGTATTTTTGAAAGTGTCTCCATGGAAGAAAGTCCTTAGATTTGGACGAAAGGGCAAGTTAATTCCGCGTTTTATTGGACCGTATGAAATAATTGAAAAAGTTGGACCGGTAGCATATCGGCTAGCGCTACCACCTGAATTAGAGAAGATTCATGATGTGTTTCACGTATCTATGTTACGTCGGTATCGTTCGGATCCTTCACATATAATTTCACCGACAGAAGTTGAACTACGACCGGATATGACTTATGAAGAAGAACCGATTAAGATTTTAGCTCGAGAAGTCAAACAACTAAGAAATAAAAGTGTTGCACTTGTGAAAGTGTTGTGGCAAAAGCATGGGGTAGAAGAGACTACATGGGAACCGGAAGAAACTATGAAAAACCAATACCCACACCTATTTACCGGTAAGATTTTCGAGGACGAAAATCCTTAAAAGGGGGGAGAGTTGTAATATCCTTAATTAGGGCTTAATCGGAATAGTGGTTTCGTGACCATAAATCTGAGATAGAAATAATTATTTTATAATTATTTTGATGAATATGATATGATTGCATGATTGTGTGAAAATTTCGTGATGAAATTCTATGCATAAAGTGCTTAAATTGAAAGTAGGGACTAAATCGAATAAGTTGCAAAATTTGCATTCTAGAAGTTTTTAGTATGAAATTGAATTGAAATATTAATCATGAGGTCTTAAATAACAATTTGACCAATTTCTAAGTCTATGGACAAAAATTGGACATGGATGGAATTTTTGGAAAGTTTAGTAGTAAGGGCATTTTGGTCATTTAGTTATTAAAATGAATTAAAAACAAAATTAAAAGCCAATTTTTGTCCATCTTCTTCATTAGGCTGAAATTTCAAGGGTTCTCCATAGTTAGGGTTTGTTTCAAGCTTCCGAGCTCCATAGTAAGTGATTCCAAGCCCCGTTTTTAATGTTCTTTACGTTTTTGGAATCCCGATAGCTCGATTAAGCTTATGTTAGCAATAATTCAACCTAGGGTTTATATTTGGAAAAATACCCATGGGTGAAGTTTGTGTATTTTGATGTTTTATGATAGAATATGGGGTTTTAAATTATGTTAGACAACTTGTGCTACTCGGTTTTGAGTGAAAACGAGTAAAAGGGCTTAATCGGTAAAAATACCTAATAGTCACAAGTATATGTTAGAGTAAGAATTTGATGTTGCCATAGAAGGGAAAAATGATCAGCATGTTATAAAAAATAAGAATAAGGAATAAATTTTAATTCCCGAGCCTAGGGGCAAAAGTGTAATTATGCAAAAGTTTAGGGGCAAAAGTGTAATTTTTCCAAAGTTCGTATTAAATGTTGTTTTGATGAATGTATGTATTAAATAAGATTAATTTGGCATTATAGATCAAGAGAAACAAGATTCAAGTCGCGATCGAGGAAAAGAAAAGATTGTGGACTAAATTGCAAAATCTTTA
Source organism: Gossypium hirsutum (assembly GCF_007990345.1). Classification (NCBI taxonomy): domain Eukaryota; kingdom Viridiplantae; phylum Streptophyta; class Magnoliopsida; order Malvales; family Malvaceae; genus Gossypium; species Gossypium hirsutum. Next base: position 68,130,303 of record NC_053431.1, read on the forward strand.
TATTTTGGTACCAAGATAAGTTCGTGTGTAAATAGTGTAGCATAATTGTTATTTTTAAGTTATTGATGTTAATTATATGATATGCTGATTTTTATTATGAAATATATGCTTTGTGGTTATTTTCGAATAAAATGCAAATTATGTGTATTAATTGTTAAATATAAAGTACTACCGAGTATTGGTTTTGGTATTTTACGAAAGATGGCAAGGATATGTGTTCGAGGAAAATCCCGTTTGAACCTTAGGAATAGATTAGGATACAACTGACATGTCACTAGGATGGTTGAGCATCCGAACTCGTTGAGTTGAGTCCGAGTTCACTTATGGATGCGAATGTCCGAACTCGTTGAGTTGAGTCCGAGTTCGTGAAATGTAACTAGGCATCCGAACTCGTTGAGTTGAGTCCGAGTTCACTTATGGATGCGAACGCCCGAGCTCGTTGAGTTGATTCCGAGTTCACTTAGGGGCAGGTTACATGATTTCTTGATTACATATGAGGCACTTATGCGCAAATTATCCGTGTATCCGAGTTGTATTCCGATGTGTTCAACGGGTGAAATTTCTAGTGAAATGGAAGAACACTTAAGATGAAAGCGACATTTTGGTAAGTGTTGTGAAATGGACACTTTGGATAGGTATGTTCTTAATCCTCCGGGTGAAAATAGATACAACAACGATAAGGTGGTAAGATGATGAATGATGTTTAGAAATGTGATATATGTTTTGGTGATACCATGCTAAAGTTGTTTGGTATATTTGTATTGTTATGTTACTTGTTAGTTACATATGAACTTACTAAGCATTTATTCTTACTCCCTCCTCTTTATTTACTGTAGTTTTGAACAAGCCAGCTCGGGAATCGGGACGGGTCGAAGGTTCGATCACACTATCCAAAGGACTTTCATCTGGGTAAATGGTTTGTAAAACTTAAGTATGGCATGTATAGCAATATACTTATTTTGTGTAAATAATTTTATGATATGGCCATGATTGGTTGAGAAAATGTTTGATATTGATAAGTCATGGTGATGGTTAAATTTAGATCATGTTTGATATCATGGAAGTTTAATAGGTTATCTAGTTCATAACAACTCATGAAAAGATGAAATTTGCCTTAAAACAGAATATTGTTGCAGCAATGACATGAATTTGAAAAATCACTAAAAATAGTATAGATGGAATTAAATGATGATCAAGTTATGGAATTGAAGCTTAATTTTATTTTCATATGGATAAAAAAAATAGGCATATAAATTATACTTTATGAGATATTTGAAACCTTGTGAAACAGGGCCAGAGTGATTTCTGGATCCTCTATTTTAACTTTAAAAATTCATAATAAATTGTACAAAAATAAGTAGAAGTCATTCTTTATATTTACAGATTCCTTATTGAGTCTAGTTTTAAGAGAAACGAACCTTGTAGTCATTGAAATTCTGTATAGAGATATATCTTATTCGTAATACACAGATGTCAGAGCAGTCGAACCCTAAAATAGGGGAAACTTTAACTAATAAACTGTACTAATTGGCCCAACCAAAAATTCTAGAAGAAAATTAGTAAATAGATATATGAGTCTAGATTTAGGGAAAATTTACGGATCTTTATTTCGAGTTTTGTAACTCGAGATATGAATTTTCTTGTAACTGTGACGTGGGTAGCTAAAAAGCTGTGAATGTAGAAACAAATGATTTGAAGTTCTTAATTTGACAAATTATGTTCGGTAACCCCTCAAGCTCGACTCCGGCGACGGTTTCGGGCGTGGGGGCGTTACAATGTGCATGCTTTCCATGTATCCGATAGTATTCCAAGTGTTCAACTGGTAAATCAGTGAATTATGTGGCAAGTAAGTCAATGATGAAGAAATATGTCAATGCATTACGAGTTGCTACAGGTATGTATGAAAAACTTACATGAATAAGCTCGTTCTGTGATGAACTTTTGGTAAGATCGAAATTGTGTAAGTTAAACCTATGAGTTTATAATAACACATAAGTAAACTACGTTATGTCATTGGTATTTATATATATGATTATGTTGCTATTTATTTGCATGTGAACTTACTAAGCTTCATACTTACTCCCCTCTCTTTTCCATTTTCTTATAGTATCGCCAAGCTAGCTCAAGGATCGAAGGACGTCAAATGTAACAGCCCGTTTTTAGGTCAAATTAGAACAGTGGTTTCGGGAACACAAATCTGAAGTCAAAATATTTATTTTATTATTTTAATAAGGTTTAAAGCATGATAGGTTATTTATGTGAAAGTGTAGTAAAGAAATTTTAATGTTTAATTGCTCAATTCGGTAAAAATGACTAAATCGCGTAATGTGTAAAAGTTGAGTACTATTATGTAAAGGTGTTATATGGCTATAGTTTGAAATGTGGGAGTCCTTGCATGTCATATAGACCATATTAAGGGTTAGTGGAAGTTGTTAGCTTGGTAAATTTGAAATTATTAAAGTTTATTAAGGTTATTTTAGTAAACTGTCAATTTATCTTAATAATAATAAAACAAATAAAAATTCCATTATTCATTCATCTTCCCAAACCGATTTTGAGAAAGAAAACCAGCCATTTTAGGGCTTGACATTCCGTTCAGCTTGAGGGAGCAATTAAGGTACGGTTTTGACTCGGTTTTTAATGATTTCTACGTTTTTGAGCTCGTTGCAGCTTAATCTAGCTAGCCCGTACCTTCGTTTTTGAAACTGTTATAGATTTTGAAATGTTCCATTATTGAATACTTGAATTCTTTGTTACTAAATTATGGATTTTGGAGGTTTGATGATAGTTTTACTAGTTTTGTAAAGTGATTTTTGACAAAAATGCAAAATAGGGACTAAATTGTGGAATTGTAGAAAAAGTAGTTGTTAAAAGTGTGACATAATGATAGTTTTGGGCTGCTAGTAGCATATAGGAAATTCAGCTATCTTGGGTTATAGCCTAATTGTGTAAATTTGCCATTTTGTGTATAAAGGACTAAACTGCAAAGTAGTCAAAAGTCTAGGTAAATTTGTAATTTGGCCAAAAATGAATGTTTTAGGCTAAATTGAATTGAATGAAAGTTTGAATGAGTTAATTTGATATCATATAGATCAAGATAAGCAAATATCGGAATTAGATCAAGGGAAACAAAAAGTAGATGAGTAAACACTAGTTTTCATCCGAGCAATCCAAGGTAAGTTCATATAATTAGAATCGAACTATACTATACTTGCAATAGTTGAATTGAATGTTTATAATTGAATTATGTGAGATATGAATACTTTGATGATATACAAAAATTTATTACCGAGCTTGAGTTGAACTATATGAATTCATTGGATACGAGTGACATGTTACAGTACTTATCGAAATGATCGAGCTGCTGCATTTGTCGCGGACTCACCATAGCTCGTATGAGCTTACTGATTCAGCTTGAAAGAGCTTACTGTTTAGCTCAATAGAGCTTCCCGTTTCCAGCTCAATCGAGCTTAGTGTTATCAGTTCATTATGAGCTTACTGGCCATGTCTCGAAAAAACATGTATGATGATGAATTGACGAATTATTGACATTGTTCACTCGATTTTCCTTTGAAGTTCTAATAGATTCAACGAGCCTAAATAATGATATATGAACAAGATATGGTTTATGTATTAGTTGAATGACTAACATGTAATGATTATGTGTACTTAGGTGATGGATTTATATTAAATTGTTGGCCTGTTATTTTTGCATTTGATTACCTTAAATGGTAAGTTTAATTCTGAATTGTACGGGCTTACTAAGCTTAGAATCTTACTCTGTTTCTATTTCTATGTCTTTTAGAGGTTCATTAGCTCGCTCATTTCGGAAAAGTTGGAGTTGTACGTCACACTATCCAAATTTCCTTTTGGTATTTTGAACTTTTGAACTTATATAAACATTGCATGTATAGGCTAGTTTGATAGTATCAGTTATGTTTTGGAATCATGCTTTGAGTAAGAATTGTATATAAGTTAAGCCATGTGATTTGGCTTATTTGGTACTTTCTTTTGGTTGTATATATATGTGTGTTTATCATGGTATGTTTTTAGTATGATAATGTATGTATGAGATTATACAAAGGTAGTCTTGATTTAGAAGGTTAAATGTATGAATTGTATATGATGTTATACGTATATGAATATGTGAATGGTAAGTTTGGATATAGCTTTATTTGTGTATTGAATTGGTTCATTTAGCTGCAAATTGAGTTGTTGATATGAGGTCAAATTTGAATGTGTTTGCTTGTGTTTTAGGGTGGAAATTTTGGCTATTCAAATGGCCTATTTTTTTCCACACGGGCAGTGACACGGGTGTGTGTCTCAGCCGTGTGCGACACACGATCATGTTGCACAGCTATGTGTCCCCTTGGGTAACCTACGAATTAAAGTCAGTATACCCGGCAGTTTTCACACGGCCTAAACACACGGGCATATGGTCTGTAATGTGGCCAAGACAGTAGCCTCCTTAATTTTCACACGGCCTAGCATAGAGGCATGTCTTGTGGTCGTGTGGATAAGTTAGTATGTATGCCCTGTTTTGCCACTGCTTGGACACACGGGCGTGTCTCAGGCCATGTGAGGCACACGGGCGTGTCTAAGGCTGTGTGAGCGTGTCTAAGGCCGTGTGAGGCACACGCCTGTTCACACGGGCGTGTAACCTTTTAAAGTTAAAATTTTCCTAAGTTTCCGAAAGTTTTATATGAGACCGAGTTGGTCCTGAATGCATGTTTAAGTATTGTATGCTCAATTTTATGTTCATAACAAATGTGAATGAATGACATTTACTGTAATGAGATGGTATTTCAATTGTAATTGTTTCGAAATGAATGACAAGTCTGATAATGCCTTTTAACGTATTTCGGTGATGGTTACAGGTTAGAGGTGTTACATCGAAGGCTCGACCATACTACCAATTGGATATTTGGGTATAGTTAGTCTCAACATTTTGAGTATGGCATGTATAGGGACTTGATCTTTTTGTTATGTGTCATATTGATTAGCCAAAAGTGTTGGCTCATGAAAGTATTATGATTATTTTGTATATGGCCATGAGAGGTGGCTCATGTTGATTATTTGGGTTGTAGCCCTATTTATTGGTGCATGTATGCAAATGTGCTTAGGTCTTAATGTGGTTATGGTTGTTTATGGCTAATGAGTGTGTGATGGATGGCATGTATGTTTGGCGTATGAAATATGAATTAATGTGCATGACAATAAAGGTGATGTAAGTGTGCAACTTAAAAATAGGTTAGTAAAGATGATAGACAAATATGAAATTGGTGTGGAGTGTCATATGGAAGCATGATAGGTTGAATAGGTGATATGTAAACATTACCAAGTCGTAATCTAACCATGAATGTGGATGATTGAGTATTCAAATGTGCCATATTGCATGCCATGAAGTGAGTGTAAGTATGTGAGTGTTTAAGGGTGGCAAATGGCTTGGAAAATAGCCTAAAAATTGTCCAGACGGTTAGACACACGGGCATGTGTCTAGGCCGTGTGTGACATACGGTCCACCCCATAGGCATGTGATCTGGTCATGTGTCCCCTGTACCCTAATTAATGCAAACAGAATGCCCAGTAGTAAACACACGGGCAAAGACACGATTATGTGTCTCAACCGTGTGGGGGACACGGCTTCAAGACCTGAGCATGTTCCCAGGTCTTGTGAATTCTGCACTTAATTTCGAGAATTTAATTCGCCACACGGCCTAAGCGCACGGGCTGAGGACAAGGTCGTGTCCCAAGCCACATGGACGTGTGTGACCACACGGCCTACCCACACGAGCGTGTGACTCTCCAAAGTATGAAAATTTTCTAAGTATAGTAGAAGTTTAGAAAGTTTTCGGTTTAGTCCCGAACTACCCCCAATGTATGTTTTGAGCCTCATAGGCCTTTATAAGGGTCAATTTGCATGTGATTGAAATGTTTTACATTTACATGAAAAAGTTTATGGTTTGGCATTGTATGTTAGTTTAAGTTTAAGTCTGGTAATGCCTTGAACCCTGTCTTGGTGTCGGATACGGGTAAGGGGTGTTACGTTTCCTGTCGAGTCCACTGAATTCGTGGTTAATGTATCGAACCCCCTAGGCCAATATGTGATGGTGGATAAAATTTGCAAGAATTGTCTTTTAATGATACAGGGTTACTATTTCTCCGCGGACTTGATGTTATTTCAATTTGATGAATTTGATGTGATTTTGGGTATGGACTGGTTAACTAAACATTATGCCGCGGTAAATTGTAAACAGAAGCATATTGTGTTGAAATGTCAGAACAGTGAATTAGTCTGTATTGAATTTGATAAATTGGATGGTTTGTCTAATGTGATATCAACCATCTCAGCACAGAAATATGTTAGAAAAGGTTATGATGTTTATCTTGCCTATGTGTTGGATACTAAAGTATCTGAGTCAAAGATTAAGTCAGTGTCAGTTGTCTGTGAGTATCCTGATGTGTTTCCAAAAGAATTACCTGGATTACTGCTAGATAGAGAAGTTGAATTTTCTATAGATCTTATTCTGGGGAAAACACCGACATCTATAGCACCATACAGAATGGCTCCTACTGAATTAAAGGAGTTGAAAGCACAATAGCAAGAACTAACTAACAGAGGTTTTGCTCGACCTAGTTTTTCACCATGGGGTGCATCAGTTCTGTTTGTCAAGAAAAAGGATAGATCCCTAAGACTATGTATTGATTACCGGCAACTCAATAAGGTTACAATCAAGAATAAATATCCACTTCCCCGCATTGATGACTTGTTTGGCAAGCTAAAAGGTGCTATAGTATTTTCAAAGAGTGATCTTCATCCTAGCTATTATCAGTTACGAGTGAAACACTCGAATGTACCGAAAATAGCCTTCAGAACCAGGAATGGGCATTATGAATTCCTCGTGATATCGTTTGGCTTGACTAATGTACAAACTCGGATGTACCGAAAATAGCCTTCAGAACCAAGTACGGGCATTATGAATTCCTTGTGATATCGTTTGGCTTGACTAATGCACCTGCAGTATTTATGGATTTAATGAATAGAATTTTCAGACAATATATGGATAGGTTTGTGGTGGTATTCATTGATGATATTTTGGTATATTCTTGAGATGAAAATGAATATGCTGATCATTTGAGAATTGTTTTGCAAACTCTGCGTGAAAAACAACTGTATCCTAAATTTAGCAAATGTGAATTTTGGCTTCAGAAAGTTAGTTTTTTAGGATATATAGTATCGGCTGAAGGCATCAGAGTTGATCAGAATAAAAAATTAGTTATTGTTAATTGGAAACCACCGAGAAACGTATTAGAAGTCAGAAGTTTTCTGGAATTAGCTGGTTACTATCGAAGGTTTGTGAAAGGGTTCTCGATAATAGCTTTGCCGATGACACGACTATTGCAAAAAGATGTGAAACTTGAGTGGACTAATAAATGTCAGCAAAGTTTTGACCAGCTGAAAACCCTGTTGACTGAAGCACTAGTTCTAGTTTAGCCTGAATAGGGTAAGGAATTTGTAATTTATAGTGATGCATCATTGAATGGTTTAGGTTGTATTTTGATGCAAGAAGATAAAGTAATAGCCTGTGCTTCAAGACAACTAAAACCGCATGAAAAGAATTACCTGATACATGACTTAGAATTGTCAGCTATTGTTTTTATACTAAAAATTTGGTGACATTATTTGTTCGATGAGAAGTGTCACATATTCATCAATCATAAAAACTTAAATTATTTGATGTCGCGGAAAGATTTAAATCTAAGATAGGGCAGGTGGCTTGAATTGTTGAAAGATTATGATCTGGTTATTGATTATCATCCGGGAAAAGCCAATGTTGTTGTAGATGCTCTAAGCAAAAAGTCTATGTTTGCGTTGTGAGAAATGAATACCCGATTGTCATTTTCTGATGATGGTTCAATTATAGCTGATTTAAAAGTTAAACCGACATTTCTGCAGCAGGTCTACGAAGCTGAGAAAAGTGATAATGAAATGCAAGCTAAACGAGTACAGTGTGAATCGACTTCTAACTCAAAATTTCAAATTGGACCTGATGATTGTTTGTTGTTCAGAGGCAAAATATGTGTATCGAAGAATTCAGAGCTTGTACAGAAGATATTACACGAAGCTCATAATGGTATTTGTTAATCTGGGCAGTAATAAAATGTATAATGATTTGAAGAAGATGTGCTAGTGGTCGGAAATGAAATGTGACATTTCTGAATTCGAATCTAGATGTTTGATATGTCAACAAGTTAAAGCTGAACGTTAGGTACCTTCGGGATTATTACAGCCAGTCACGATACCAGAATGGAAATAGGAAAGGGTTACTATGGACTTTGTATTGTGTTTACCCCTATCTCTGAAAAAGAAAGATTCCATTTGGGTAATTGTAGATTGTTTGACAAAGTTTGCACACTTTATTTTTGTAAGTATGGATTATCCTCTGGACAGATTAGCAGAATTATATGTTTCTGAGATTATCAGGCTACATGGAGTACCAGTCTCCATTATTTCAGACAGAGATCCATGGTTTACATCTCTATCCTGGAACAAGTTACAAGAAGCTCTAGGTACTCAATTACATTTCAGTACTGCATTCCATCCACGGACTAATGGCCAATCTGAATGTGTAATACAGGTTCTAGAATATATGCTTCGATGTTGTATTTTGGAATTCAAAGGCAGTAGGGAAAAATATATGCCGTTAGTTGAATTCGCATATAATAATAGTTATCAGTCAAGCATAAAGATGGCATCGTATGAGGCTCTGTATGGTCCTAAATGTAGAACTCCATTGTATTGGACTAAAGTTAGTGAGAAAAAGATACATGGAGTTGATCTGATTTGTGAAACTGAAGAAAAGGTTAAAGTTATCTGAGATAGTCTAAAAGCAGCTTCTGATCGTCAGAAATACGCGGATCTGAAACGAAAAGATATAGAATTCCAATTTGGTGAAAAGGTATTCTTGAAAGTATTGCCTTGGAAGAAAGTTCTTCAGTTTTACCGTAAAGGAAAGCTGAGTCCATGATTTATCAAGCCATATGATATCACTGAAAGAATCAGACATGTTGCGTACCGATTGACATTACCACTAGAGCTTGACAGAATTCACAATGTCTTTCACGTGTCTATATTGCAATGGTATCGATCAGATCCTTCACATGTTATTTCCCTGACAGAGGTTGAAATTCAGCCTGACATGACATATAGTGAGAAACCGATCAAAATTCTGGCACTTGAGACAAAAGAACTAAGAAATAAAAGGGTAGCTCTAGTAAAATTTCTCTAGCAACGACATGGAATAGAAGAGGCTACCTAGGAACCTGAAGAAACAATGAGAAATTAATATCTGAAACTCTTTACTGGTAAGATTTTCAAGGACGAAAATTCTTTAAAGGGGAGAGTTGTAACTGCCCATTTTCAATTAAATCGGAACAGTGGTTTTAGGACCACAAATCCGATTCTGTAAGAAAAATTAATTTAAAATTATTTTATGGTCTACCATATTATAGGAATATTGTATGTAACACCCCGAAACCGTGGCCGTCACCGGGATCGAACACGAGGTGTAATCTGGCTTAATTCATCACTTATACAGCTCAAACAATTTATTTTAAAACTCCCAGATAAACTGTCAATCTGCGTTATAGTCACTTAAAAATTTGTATCTTGAGTTCTGAAACTCAAAATTTAATTCCGAAAATTTTTCCTAAAACTAGACTCATATATCTATCTACTAAAATTTTTCCACAATTTTTGGTCTGTCCAATTAATACAGTTTATTAGTTTAAGTCTCCCCTGTTTCAGGGTTTGACTACTCTGACCTCTGTGTATTACGAACCAGATATCTCTCTGTACAGAGATTCAATGACTATTCCGTTTGTCCCTAATAAAACTAGAATCAATAAGGAATCTTCAAATATAAGGTATGACTTCTAATTATCTTTGTAGAAATTATGGTGAATTTCCAAATTCGTAACAGGGGATCCAGAAATCGTTCTGACCCTGTTTCACAAGATTTTAAATATCTCATACAATATAACTCATATTCTTTTTTTACTTCTTCCATGTGAAAATAGAGTCATCAAGCTTCGATTCCATAATTTATTCATTATTTAATTCCATTTCTACCATTTTTAGTGATTTTTCAATTTCACATCACTACTACTGTCTGCATCTATTATTAGAGTAAATTTTACCTATTAGAGTAATTTAACAAACATATCACCAAGTATGATCATGACTAGCCATACCAAAGGCTAATCATTACCAAGCATTTCCTTACTACTCAATAACCATATCGTGAGTGTAACACCGGAAATGATTAGCCATGACAAACGGCATAATAATCAAATAGACTTTAACTATTGCTTATAACTAAGTATCATAAGACCAAATCCAACTTAACATTTATGCCATTTTCGCATGGCTAAAAGTATACATACCAAAGTTCAAACAAAACATAATAGCCTATACATGCCAAAATGTTCTCTTAGACCAACTAAGAAGAAGATACCAAAAAGTTGCAAGCTGGTGTGATGACTTCGACGATGGTCCCGAGCACACAAAAATGGATCAAAGGAACCTAAATAAGTGACAAATAAACACACCGAATGAGTATATAACTCAGTAAGTCATAAGCATTACACTGCTGTCCATTTATAAAATATCATAAAAGAAAACAAATAATGCAAGATTAGGTACTCCATCCATACCGACTATGCTATAATTTCACGCACATTTATCATTACATGCTCTCAACTAGACAAGCCTCCATTGACATCTCGTATGATATTCGATATGATATTTGATGCATTTCCACACATCATTTTATTTTCGTTTAGATTATACTAATAATAGCATTTCATCTATTCCACAATAATCTTATGTTCCTAACTTCAAATATAATCACCACATAGGTTCAAGACTTACCAAGCTCAGTTCCAAATATAAACATAACGTCTATTCCTTATGAACTCAAAATATCTACTCATTCCGCTGTCCATGATTTACTCGATAAAGTCGCACACTTAACGTTAATAATTATTCGAAAATATATAGTAAGTACTTAGTGCTTAATAGTCAAACTCGCACACTTAGTGCTATACAATTAAACTCGCACACTTAGTGCCAATCTCATTATCGTAAATGTTTATACCCGCACACTTAGTGCCGAAATCAACAACTCAATACATCTCACTTCTTTTTACAATCGATAATTTTGTCACTACATGCATTTATATATCGTCCCATTCGGCATAAGTACATAAGTATTATGATTATTTAAATCAATACAAAATATATGCTTAATAACTTACCTTATGTTGGGTAAAACGGTTCCAACTCGGCTACTCGATGTTCTTTCCTTTGCCTTTGCTTGATTCTCCTCCTTTAACTTCTTGAGCTTAATCAATAAATTAACTAGTTTAACCGTCTTGCTAAATATTTATATCAAATATTAATGATTTCATATCATAGGAGATACATGACTAATTCTTATCTTCCTACCATATGTTTTTGAGCTATTCGGCTAATAACCATATGCTATCACCCTACTATCAATAATCCAATCACACATGCATATATATATATATATGGCCGAATGTGCAAAGCTTAGACTCAACATCACCTATGCTCTTAATTTGATGGCCGAATATGCATACATATATATATGATATCAACTATACTATCATCTTTAATTCACCTAAACACAAAATTTCATCTCATGAACACTTGACCGAATCTTTCCTAATCTAGCATGGCTTCACATCTATTTGTAACATCCTATAAATCCACATATACCACATTTCTACATAAATTTTCTTTTACTTTTTCACTACTTCCATTCACAACATCAAAAGCACCATACACTTAGCATTTACCTCTTCCTAACCATATGCCATCTAAGTACCCTTTTAGGTAGAAAATTAACATATGGGTTGTAATAAGACATTGGCTACTAACTAGATTTTCACAAGAATTTAGTAAAAGTAACATAAATCCTACCTTAATCAACCCCTTTTGAGTTGGCCGAATGTCTAGAGCATTTCTTCTTTCCTTCTCCTAACTCACGGCAATTGCAAGAAAAGAAAGAAGATGAATACTCCCTCTTCCTTCCTTATTTTATTCATCTTTTCTTTTTAATTCCTTTCTTTAATTTATTTTAATTGCTAACTAATAAAAGAATTGCATTGAAATTCAACCTAGTGGATGGGCATCATGGCTTGGCCGGCCACTACTTGGGTGTTTGGGCAATTTGACATGCAAACCCAAGTTTCCTCACTTTGTTATTATTTGGTCCTTACATATCCCCCTATCATATTTTCTTAAGTTCTCAACTAAGTCAATCACATGAAATTCACGTTCATAAGTCTAAATTAAAACATCAAATTTTCACACATGCACTAATACTCATAGAGGATATGCAACCAAATTTTTAAATAAATTTTGGGACTCGGTCTTGTGGCCTCGAAACCATTCCGACTAGGGTCGAATTAGGACTGTCACATTGTATAAATATTTTGTTAGGAAATCTTACTGATTACATGTTTAATTGATAAAAGGAAAAAATTGCATAAAATGCAAAAGTTAATTCTAGTGGCTAAAAGAATCAATAGCTATGGAATTCAAAATTGGAGGTCCTTATATGATAAATAAACCATTAAGATGAGTTAATAGATAAGTATGATGATTCATCCATGGAAATTTAAGAAAAGAAAAGGACTAAATTAGAAAGTAAATAAATAAAAGATGATAAATAAAATAAATATCTAATATCATCATTTTATATCATCTTTCCCAATTAAAAGACATGGAAACCCTAGTTTTTAGGTATTGAGTGCAAGAAAGTTGTTTTGGCTCAATTAGGTATGGATTCTTATCCCATTTTTAGTAATTTTTATGTTTTCGAGATCTCAATAGCTTAATCTACCTATCTTGGCGATTAATTTGTAAAGTTATCAAAGTATTAAAGTTTTTTCACGGATGAATATGCATGAATTATGAAATTTTTGGTAGAAAATGAAAGGTTGTTGATAGATAAACAACTTTTGTAAAGTGAATTTTAATGAAATTGTGAATTAAGGACTAAATTATAAATATGTAAAATTTATGGAAAAAAATTGAATTTTATGAATTACATGGGCTGCAAATGTTACATGTAAAAGTCAGTTAGGCTTGGGATAAGGGTTAAGTTGCCTGAATTTCATTGTTCGAGCCTAGGGACGAAATCAGAATTAATCAAAAGTATAGGGGAAAATGGTAAATTTTCCTAAGATATGAATTGAATATGAATTGTATTAAATTGAGCTACATTTACTCGTATAGATCCAGATAGACCAAATACGAAGTTAGATCGAGGTAAAGAAAAAGTAACGGATTAGTAGCATACAAGTTCACGAACATTATTGAGGTAAGTTTGTATAACTAAATTATATATTTATATGTTTGAACTAAATTGTATGCATGTGAATTGTATAAATGTCGTATGTATGAAATTTATCATATATCCAACATTACCTGATAAATGATAAATTCCATTTGGATAAATGATATTCGATGGATACAGGGTTCCCGAATTGGTTGTGGTCCTGCATATGTTGTGAACACACCATAGCTCAAAAGAGCGTCCAATTCTTAGCTCTCATGAGCATCCTGATATATGGCCCTCTCGAGCTTCCCGTTATATGGTTCTTGCAAGCTTCCCGTTAATAGCTCTTCAAAGCATCCCGATTGGTTGTGATTCTACATGTGTTGTGGACACACCACAGCTCTTATGAGTGTCCCATTATATGGCTCTTTGTGAGCTTCCCGATATGGCTCGCTTGAACTTCCTGATAATAAGCTATCAGGAGCTTCCCGTTAATGGCTATTCAGAGTTTCCCATTATTGGCTCGCTTGAACTTCCTTATAATAAGCTATCAGGAGCTTCCTGACTATGGCTCTTATGAGCTTTCTATTATACAACCCGAATAAGCTTTTCGTTACATGGCTTAGATGAGTTTCCCGTTATATGGCTCGAGAGAGGGCTTCTCAATTATGTGCTTTAATAAGCACTCCCGAATATGAATTGACGGATTATAGATTCATACACTTTGTGTATATTACTTTGTATATATCAATATTTCAAATGGTTCAACGAACAAAGTTTTGATATAAGTTAAGGTGAATTTTGAATGATATATTACCTATATACACCTGAAAACACATAGAAATTTGATATTTGATTAGCTCATCCCTAATTCTTGATATTCACATGAAATACATGACTAACATGTTGATGAAGTTGTGTGTTTGGGCTATTTATATTGTATGCTTGGATTTATTTTTATGCTTACCTTAAATGTAAAATAATGGTAAGTTTACTTCCTGTTATACAAACTTACTAAGCATTAAATGCTTACTCTATTTTATTTCCTCTGTTTTATGATAGCTCAGAAGCTCGTTAAGGTTGGAAGCTGGTCAGAGACACATCACACTATCCATCAGCTCATTTCGGTATAAATAGTAAATTAATTTTAGGTTATAATGGCATGTATATGTTTAAATAGCCAATGTTGGCATATAAATGTTTTGGTTGTAATATTGTTAAATATGGACTATTGATAGTAAATTTCATAAGTATTTCTAAATGTATTTTTGGTTAAATAGGTAAGTTTCGATATATGGATTTATGAAGTAATATGTCATGCATAAAACTTGATTTTTGGCTTGGTTTAAATGTCTTGGATTGGCTTGTGTATGTGTTAAAGTGTTTATGTAGGTGGAAGACTAATTGGGTGAGAAAATTCGCCTTGAAAATGGCCTATTTTCGTCCACACAGGCAGAGACACGGGCATGTGTCTCAACCGTGTATCACACATGGCCTAGCACATGGGTGTGTGGTTTAGCCATGTGTCCCCTGCATCTTTAAAATTTAAAATAGAATGCTTAGTATTTTTCACACGGCCTGGTACACAGGCATGTGGCTTGGCCGTGTGACCCTTGCACCTACACACTACCTAGCACACGGGCATGTGACTTGGCCATGTGACCTAAGTCAGAGACTTACACGGGTATGGACATGGGCATGTGTTCCCTACACTCTTGGAAAATTTTAAAGTTTTGCGAAAAATTCTCTAAGTACCCGGTTTAGTCCCGACCTATTTCTAATGTATGTTTTGAGACTTGAAGGCTTAAATAAGGGACAATATAAATGTATATGATTGATTTCTAATATGATTGAAAAATGATATTAAATCTTTGTTTCTGATCTGTAAATTCTGGTAATGCTCCGTAACCCTGTTCTAGTGACGGATATGGGTTAGGGGTGTTACAATTGTGAAGGAGGATGACTGCTTCGTAGTTTTGAGGAGGCCGAAATGCCATGCTAGACGAGTCACGTGGGGCCTAAGCAGATATGACATTTCCTACTATGCTCTGTTTGGTGGCAGCAAGCAAAGGCCATGAAGTAAGTAAGGTTGAAGGTGTGCCCCATCGCCATGTTCCATAAAAAATAATCGTTGAATGTATCGATGACCTTGATACTCTCCCTCTGACCAGTCAATGTGTGGAGCAAGATGGCATGGATATAGTGCAAGGCCGGAGGTAGTGAAGTCACCTTCAATCGATTCTGTTCATATGGTATCATACTAGCAGTAAATGTTGCCCATCCTAGAGACAGTGAATAATGTATGTACCGGTATAAGTTTAGGAACCCTTTGGCACTCATGAACTCCTCAGTATAGAGTCCAAGGACAGCTCCAAAGTCAGGGATGCTCAGATAACATATCGTACCATTGAGTCTGAAAAAAATAGTGTGCGGCTCATTGTGGCTCGACATCATTTGCTGTAAAATGAATATCAAACAGAACTCGAGGGTAAGCTACGAATAGGTGGGCTTAATGATTGAGAAGAAATAGTTTTATGAATCTGTATCAAGCAAGGCCCTCACTGTATCAACCAAATTGATCTGCTCTAAGTTCTTCCAATCAATACAATGGCCCAATCTCAATGGTCATTGTTGGAGACCCTGTGAAAACCATAGAAATGGATGGCGTGCATTGGAAGTAGGGTTAGACGATGAGGTTGCTCCTGGAGTCTTCCACTCTTTCGAAGAGGGAACGATGGCCTTAGTCTTACCTCGTGTGATTATCATTATGTCCCTAAAAGAAAAACATAAAAATGAAATCAACATCAACACTATGAAACAAATAGGGAAACCAATTCAGCAAATTAGAAACCCAAATTGTATTCGTTCAGGAAATCACACAACGAACATTGAAGCAAACTATAATTGAAACCTCAAGACCTAATAACGAACCTAATAATAACTAAACTAATATTAAACATAATAAAAATAGTAAAAACATAATAATAGAATTAAATACTAATAAAAATCAACATAGCCATATACAATTAATAATAAAAATAAACTATCGAGAACAGTAATAATAGTGCTAAGAATAAAAAACAATAATAATAGACATAACCAGAAAATAAGAGTAAAACTAGAGTCAACAGCAAGGAAAATAAGACTAGTATCAATGGTAATAAAATTAAAAACAATAATCAATAATAATAATAAACGAAATAAATAAATAAATAAAGAAAAAGAGTAGGGCAAACAGTGCGGGTTAGGTGAATCACGGCGGCACACATGAGGGAGGAGGTGCAACGATAGATAATCAGAGGTGAGGTTCTGACGATGGGGGATGAACGGGGAGAGAGTAAGGGGAACAGTGGCTTGGGAGATAGGTCACGGGGAGAGGAGATGAAGGGGAAGGGAGGGGTTGTCTCGACAATAAACGACGGCGCGAAGGTGTTGACGAGGGAGAAAGGAAAAAAAAGCGAGAAAAAGGGGGAAAGAGGAGAAATGAGGGATGAAGAAGGGGCAGATGGGGGTAGTGGGAGAAAGAAAAAAGGGAAAGGGGTAGAGGTAGAGTGGGGGCGAGGGAAAAAAAGGGAGAGGGTTAGTTTGTTGATCGTCAACGAAGGGAGAAGAGAGAAGAAGCATGACAGTGGCTGGTCAGAATGGTGAGGAAAAAGGGAAAATTGGTGGCTAAGGTTTTGGGAAAAGGGTGGGGGAGGAAGAATACTACAAAAAATCAGCACTTAGGGTTTTTTAAGGGGACACGGTAATGTAAAGGCCCATGTTAGGCCACACAGCCATGTCACACGCCCATGTAGTGTTTAAAAATTAAGCCTAGTGGTCACACGGCTTCAAACACAACCGTGTGTAAACCTCCTTTACTTCTCCCATGCTCATGTGTGAAGCCGTACGAGGCACACGGTCTCACAAATGCCCGTGTGACTGGTTGTGTCTAATATACGGCCGTGTCTATGGCCTGTGCAACTCACTATTTTTGTAATTAAATTGAAAAGTTGACTCCAGTACACACACAGCCCTAGACACACCCGTGTATCCAGACCGTGTGTCCCACACGGCCATGTTGCTAGGTTAGGTGGATCACCTTAGGCCGTGTAACAATCAAAATCGAAAACATTAAGCGCTAGGAGTCACACGACCCAGGACACGCCCGTGTGTCCAGGTCATGTGACCTCCATGACCATGTCTTCAAACCATGTAACTCTTTGTCATTTGCTCCAACATACACACGACCTAGGACACGCCCATGTGTCCGGGCCATATAGGTTAAAAAAATTTAAATATAATTTATTTTTAATTAACATGCGATAAAATTAAATGAATTAACAAAATTTAAACACTTGAGTTGCCTCCTGAGAAGTGCATATTTAGAGTCTAAACCCGACTTTACCTTATATGCACAAGGTTAAGATGATTCTTGGAGCCGAAACTCCTCTTTCTCGTTATCAAATTTAACACAAAATAAGGTTTAATTCGAGTATTGTTTACCTTAACTGCGCCAAACTCAGAATGTGTTACCTGAATTGTATCGTATGGAAAAACATTCAGTACCACAAATGGGTTTGATCTGCTTGACTCAAGCTTTGAAGGGAAAATTTGTGGATCCAATTCGTCTAGCAATACTATGTCCCCAACCTTGAATTGGTTCATTTTCATCACATTCATATCATGGCGTCTCTTTGTGTCTTCATCGTGTTTTCTCGGTTTTTTTTCAAAATACATTCGCCATTCATCTAGTTCATCGAGTTGCACCATTCGCTCTTCATATGTTATTCGGTTTCTATCACCTTCAAGACATGGCTCCAACACGTTTTCACGAGGGATGTCCTGTAAAGAACATTGAGCTACATGATTACTAACATTAACAGGACATTTAATATCATCTGACTCACTAGTGACTCTCATATATTCACGTGCTTGAAGAGTAATCTTTTTGTCACCTACACGAAGCACAAGTTCACCCGTACCAACATCGATAATAGTTCTAATAGTGGCTAAAAAGGGGCAACCTAAAATAAAAGGTACCTTACTATCCTCATCCATGTCTAATATAACAAAATCAATAAGGAATATAAATTTATCGATTTTCACAAGTACATCCTCAATAATACCCCTAAGATATCTAATAGTTCTATCTGCTAATTGAATACTCATCCTAGTATGTTTGGGTTTCCCAAGACCAAGTTGTTTAAACATTTTATAAGGCATGAGATTTGTACTAGCCCCTAAATCTGACAAAGCATTTTCAATATTTAAACTACCAATGGGATAAGAATAGTAAAACTCCTTGGACTTTAAGTTTTTTGGGTAGTTTGTTTTGTAAAATGACCGAGCAAACTGCATTGAGCTCCACATTTGACGAGTTATCTATCTTCGTCTTCTTTGTTAATAGCTCCTTTAAGAATTTGATGTAATTTGGCATTTGCAAAAGAGCTTTAACAAACAATAAGTTAATGTACTAATTTTGTAAGAGTTAAAGAAATTTACCATATTGTTCGTTTGTGTGGTCTCTCTTCAACGTGTTTGGATATGGAACTCGAGGTTTTCATTCTCTAACAATCGACTTTTGCTCTTTTTTAACTTCTCCAGCCTTATCAATATTCACCACAACTTCTTGCCTCGGTTTCTGTTCAGGTTCAACTAACCCTTCCATGTCTCAAACAATAATTACGTGAAGCTGCTCCCTTGGGTTAGTTTCAGTATTGCTAGGCAAGATACCTTATGGTCTTTCTGAAACTAATTTAGCAAGCTATCATATTTGATTTTCAAGTTCTTGAATTGATGCTTGCTGATTTTTTAGTACTGCCTCAATGTTTTGAAGAATGAGTTTTTGACATTGAGATAAATTTTGCCAACATCTCTTCAAGGTTTGGCTTCTTCTCTTGCTAATAAGGTTGTTAAAAACCCAGAGAATGTTGTGTTCTTTGATTTCCTTGACCACCCAAAGAAAATTTGGGATGGTTCTTGATGGTTGTTAAACTAACTAAAAATTCAACTAAGGCAAGCGCACCTATCGAGCAATAGTATAGCTATGGTGAGACCGGGAATATTGTATCCACGAAGACTAAAAGTACTAGTAATTACTATCTTTTTATTATCTAACCTAAGAATTAAAGGATGTTTTAAAACTAAAACTAATTATCTAATTAACTAAGATTACGACAAAGATTAAAGTTGAAAAATAATTTTTAGAAAACCGATGGAGAAGACAATACCCAAGGAAGAATCTACCTAGACTTCACTTATTACTTCTAAATTAGACGATTTATTCACTTGACTTAATCCGTAGAAATCCCTAGTTTATGTTATTATCTCTCTCGAGACTAAAACAAATTGACTCTTGGTTGATTAATCGAAATCTCATTCTAATTAAAAACCCTATTGTCGCATTAACTCGATCTATGGATTCCCATATTAGATTTGACTCTAATCTGGCAGATTTATGTCGTCCTATCTCTAGGATTGCATGCAAACCTACTTAATTATGAAGGATCTACTCTTAAACTTTTGCTCCACTAAATAAGCACATCAAAACCTGAATTAATATCCTGGAACATTAAAGCAAGAATTAGAACATACAATTAAGAATAAGAACAAGTATTTATCATATAATTCAAATAGCAATAAGGTCCATCTTAGGTTTCATCTCCCTTAGGTATTTAGGGAGTTTAGTTCATAACAATAGAGGAAAACATCTCAAAATTGGGAAAACAACAAAAACATAAAGAACCTAATGAACTTCTAAGGAAATTGGATGGAGACCTTCAGTCTTGAAGTAGATCCTACTTTCGAGCTGATTCTGATAGCTATCCTTGTGTATTTTCTGCCTTCTACTCTGTGTGTCCCCTTGATCCTCTTCTAGGGTGTTTATATAGACCTTGGAATACCCAAAATAGCCCAAAATTGGCCTTTTCAGAATAGAATTAGACTTTGGCTTGACAGGGACACGGCTATGTGCCACGCCCGTGTGAAGGTGCTCAGGCCGTGTGCAATCTGACTTGGTCTAATGTCGACATGGCCACGACACACGGGCATATGGCCTGCTCGTGTGTCACACACGGGTGTGTGGTTTACCCATGTGAAAATGCCTAGGCCGTGTGCAATTCTAAATTAGGCCCAGATTTGTCCGTTTTTGGCCCGTTTCATGCTCTTTTTGCTATCCTAAGCTCTCCTGAGTATAAAACATGAAATTAAAGGATTAGGAGCATCAAATTCACTAAATCTTATGATAAATCATCAAAAAAAAATATGTCAATCATGGGATAAAAATATGTATATATTATGGTTTATCAAATATCCCCACACTTAAGCATTTGCTTGTCTTCAAGCAAAATCCTCAACTCTCAATTAAAATAAATTCTTATCAACTTACAATTTTGATCAATATTGTATCGAAGTAAACCACAAACAATCATATATTGAGAATTCAACTAAAAGAACATCAAAGTTTCACACAATCTAAGTTGAGCATTTTAATCATAAAATTATAGGTATCCCCCTTTATCTCAGTAATTACCTTTAATTTCAAATTGACACGAGTTGACATCCTCACTAAGATTCACTCAAATTACTCAAAGTGTTTAAGGTTCAATAATTAAGTGCTCAATAGTCAAACATGAAAAGTTATTACCATAGGCTTTCATGAAAATCAGATCTCCACCAGTATAAATGAGGTGATACACAAATCAAAAGGTTTTTAACAGGTTTGTATTGGGGCTTGGGTTATAAGTGTGGATAAAAGCTAAAAAAGAGGGTTAGAATCAAGATTAATTTAATAATTTACCAAACTTAGAAAAATAAAGCTAATTACTGAATTACAAACAGGTGCCAAAATTAAAACCATCCGGAGCTAGTCAAGTAAGCTTTTTCTTACTAAAATAACTTTAACTCATCCAAGCTCTTTATAATATGAGTAAAAATATATGATTTTTTTTTAAGAATAAGAACAAGTACAATAATGGAAAGTGCATAATAAGGAATAATTCAGCAACTTGAAATGAATGAACATAGTTAAGTAACTAATCAAATCAAATCTCGATAAAAAGGGAATCAATAGAAAGGGAAAAATTCTTAACGAATCAAAAAGGTTTAAGCTGTGGGTTAATATTAAGGGGAAAATCAAGAACTAATAGTTAAGGCTCAAAGGGTTCACTAGGGGTCAATTATGTGGGTAGGCTTTTATGGGGTAAATAGGTTAAAACCTAAGTGCCTTTATCATCTTCGTATATCAAATCAATGGTGTGGTCTCGACATGTATAATCGAAGCAAGTTCTAGAATAACAAATCAATGTTGACACACTCATAACCAATAAAATCAGTGAACAAGAAAGATATATGCTCTAAAAGGCTCAACATCTCATAAAAATTATTGGTATTTGATGTCAATCTCATAAATTCAAAACTTCAAGATAATACCTCAATTCAGGGAAACAACCTAGCAATTTTAATTCTCAAAAGTCAACTTATCATGCTTGATTCTCTAATGCTTTTAAAGTTTAAATAATCAATCCACAATTACCTGTGATCAAATTCAAAACATATCAAAAAAAATCATAAATCAATTAGAATTCACTCTAATAATAGTATGAGGAAATTATTTGAGAACAAGATAGAGATTCAGGAGTTTTCTAATATAAATAACCTCCCCGCACTTAAGATGTACATTGTCCTCAATGTACAAAGATAGATAATGATAATATAAGCATAAAAGAATAGGGGAAAAGTGAAACTGCCCTGAATTTGGATGTAGTCCTTGAAAGAGCGGAAGTAGGTTTAGAGACATTGGACGTGATGTGTATGTGACATGTAGACAGAGGTGAAGGTGGTGGTAGAGGTTGGGTTCCACAATCACAGTGCCCAGCGAAGAGGTTATCGTGGTGGTCGGTGTTGTGGTGGCTATGGTCATGATCGAGCAGGACTTGGCAGTCGTGGGGGATTGTTTGTATATTTCTGAGTAGCACCAATCGACTGAACCTTTTGAAACTACGATGCCATCAGTAATGGTTTAGGGAGTTATATCGATAGGGTTGTTATGGTTGGTAATAATGGAATAACTAGATAAAAGAAAATTCAAATTATACTAATAAAAGTCTTTTAAGAAAATGATAAATAAAGATAAAAAGAAATGAAAAAATAAAAATAAAAGAAAAAGAAAAACAAATTGAAAGATAAATGGACTCAAAAGTCCTCATCGACAGCTGGATCGTGAGGTGGTGGTGCTGGAGGCGATATGTGAAAATGCTAGCAAATTTGTTGTAGGGTCGCCTTGATGCTGTTGAATCGCTGAGTGCAACATTGCTCAAAGTGATGAAGGTGGTCAAAAATTTCAAATAATGAAGCATCCGCATGAACTGGTCGATGACTCGGTGGTGGCTGAGAAGGTGGGTCCTCTTGGAAGGCAGGGATATCGTCAGGAATATCCTCGGCATCATCCTCATCAGTAACTCATGCAAGTCAGTATTAAGGAGAATGGAACCCACGACAATGCTCTATCATCCTCATATAGAGTATACTTTGGATGCCCTATGGGGACATCTGGCCGATGAATGTGAGCGATGAGGATTGCGTTGATGTGTTCAAGAGCCTTAAGTATCAAGCTAGTCGAGTCACGTACGGGCCGAAGTTGATGACTCCCTTTCGGTGTCGCTCGGTTTTATGGCAGAAAGCAAAGGCAATGAAGTATGCAAGGTCAAAAACATGCCCTTGCCTCATGCTCCACAGAAAGTATGCGTCGTGAGTGTTAACCATGCCGGTGCTCTCTCGTCTCCCTGTTAATGTGTGTGCCAAAAGGGCGTGGAGATATCACAGAGCTAGAGCTAAAGCCGATGCCTTTGAACAGCTGGGGTCATAGATGCTTGTAGCAGGCATCATGGCTGGCCAACATGATGAAGGCACATAATGGATATGACGATGGAGGTGTGGAAAATTTTCGGCCTCTATCAACTCGTCTGTATACAGTCCCAAGGTGACACCGAATTCTGGGACACTCAGCTGCCGTACTAAACCACCAAGGCAGAATTAGACTGTTCCTGGGTCGTCGTATTTTTCCATAACTGTTTGCAATTGAAACGTCGAGCATAGTTCCAAGGTGAACTCTAGATACGTCGGCTCGATTATATCAAAGAATCGGTCCCACGGAGTAGTGGTGAGGAAGGCCCAAACCGAATCAACTAGGTGGACCTGCTCTAGTACGGCCCAATCGATGCAACGACCCACACCAAGGGGTCGGCACGTAGAATCTGAAATAATTCTTCCTATGGCCCTAGTGGAAATTGAAGGAATGGATGGCGGATCTCATAGGTGGCACTTGAAGAAGTCGTACCTGGTCCCTTTCGTTTTTTAGAGGCGAGGACAGAAGTTTTCTTGCCTCTAGTGTTTGTCATGATGTACCTGAAAAAATAGAATAGTTCATCAATTAATAAGCATCCAAACACTAACCAAAATCGAGTCTCGAAAAGTCAAAGTAGTCCTAATAGTAAATTTCTCCAAAATAGGGTGCACAAGTATCCAATCACACACAACCAAAGCAAAGTCATCAAGAACCAAAGTGATGCAAATAAATCAAATGAAGAGTCCTGACCTATAGACATATTCTTGGTGTTCTGGAGGCATCAATAATTCTTTAAATAATTAATTTTAATATGAAGGAGAAATCAATAGCAATATAATCCAAGAGACTAAACTAAGAGTAGAACTATCCTAGAATTTGAGAATGGGACAGAAGGTGATTAACATAAAGTTTATGCAAATAAAGTTCTAATGGCAGTGAGTATAAGAAAAATATAAATAAATAATAGAAAATGAGTATACTAATATTGATAAAAAGAAGTAAATAAAATAAATATACATGGCATAAAAGAGGGTTAACAGGGTATAAAAATCGACGGTGGGGGAAGCGACGGCTGGAGGTCTGGTAATCGTGGTGTGGTGGTTCGTCAGCGTGGGTAAGAAAAAAGAAATGAGAGGAAGGATAAAGGAAGAATGGAGGGGAAAAGGGAAAAGAAGGGGGAAAAAAGAAAGAGAAAGGGAAGGGAAGTGGAGTGTTGGTCGTTAGAAGTTCATCGGAGAATAGTGGCCGGAGTGGAAGGGATGAATAGTGGGGAAGAAGAATAGTGGTAGTGGGGTTTTAAATAGGGAAGGGGGAAAATTTAGGGTTAAGGGAGGGGAAAAATGGGGGCCACGGTCGTGTAAGCCCCGTTTTGGGCTACATGACTATGGCCCACGCCCGTGTGGTGTAGTCTTAGCCCGTGTTTTTCGTGAAATCTTAATTAGTTTTGCACACGGTCCCTTCGACGCACCCATGTTTATAAGCCGTGTGACCCATACGGCCACATCGCACGGCCGTGTGCACATTCATTCATTTCTCCCACGCCCGTGTTATGTACACCACGCCCGTGTCCTTAATTTGTGCTTATGGTATGATGATTTAAGTCAGTATCGCACACGGCCTATGGACACGCCCGTGTATCCCACATTACCGCATCACATAGCCATGTGTGCTGTATTCGCTTTTCCCACGCCCGTGGTAGATCCAACATGCCTTTGTCTGGTAATCAAGATTGCGCACGGCTTTCAGGAACGACCGTGGCTTCAGCCTGTGTTCTATTCTGACTTGTTGAATGTTTCGATCTTTGAGCAAGTTCCCACACGGCCCCCTGCACGCCCGTGGTAATGACCGTATGGCGTTCACGGCTGCCTAGCATGGCCGTGGTGATTTAATGTATGCCGTCTCTCTGCTGATTTATTTGAGGAATTGAAGTGAAGTTTCACTACGGTCTGGGACACGCCCGTGGCCTGAACTGTGTGGTGCACACGACCGTGTTGTACGGCTCTGGCTATTTATCGCAGCCCGTGTGTCATCCTATCTTGGGAAAAATGCTTGTCCTATTTTAGCACGGCCATGGTCACACTCGTGTTTCATACCCATGGTGAGTACATGGCCTAGGACACTCTCGTGTGTCAGGCCGTGTGTGCCAAGAATACCTACAGTTAGATTATAAAAATTGGAAAAACAAACTAAAGTTATTTAGTGGGGTTAGTCTCGGGTTGCCTCTCGAGAAGTGGTTATTTAATGTCTAAGCTTGACTTTACCTTATGGGTATATTTAGGTAGGTTCGTGGAGCCGTAGCTCCTCTCCATTGTCTTTAAAATCCTCACTGTTATAAAGTTTAAGATGATGCCCATTTACCTTGAAAACGCCTTGGGTGACTTACCTCTACTGTGCCATATGGAAAGACGGTTTGGACTACAAACGGACCTGACCATTGTGATTTAAGCTTCCCAGGAAACAATTTGAGCCTTGAGTTATATAGTAGGACAAGGTCTCCAACTTCAAATTTCTTATGTTGCTTTAAATGAGCATCATGGCGGTACTTCGTGGCTTCTTTGTATAGTCGTGAGTTCTCATATGCGTTAGCTCGCCATTCATCTAACTCGTTCAGCTGCATCAATCTCTTTTCACCTGCAAGTTTAGGATCAAAGTTTAGGAATTTTATATCCCAAAATGCTTTATGATCTAATCCGAATGGTAAATGACAACTCTTCATGTAAACAAGTCTGTAAGGGGATGTTCCTAATGGGGTTTTAAAAGTAGTTCTATAGGCCCATAAGGCATCATCTATTTTCTTTGCACAATCCTTCCTATTTGACTCTACAGTCTTTTCTAGGATATATTTAAGCTCTTGATTTGCGACTTCGACTTGTCCACTGGTTTGAGGATGGTAAGGGGTAGCTGTTCTATGGTAAACTCCATATTTCTTAATGGTTTTATCAAATTGAGTATTATAAAAGTGTGTACCCCTATCACTGATAATTGTTCCAGGTGTTCCAAATCGAGAGAAAAGTTTCTTAAGGAACTTCACCACCACTCTAGCATCATTAGTAGGTAAGGCTTGGGCTTCCACCCATTTGGACATATAATCAACGGCTACTAAGATATACTTATTCCCAAATGAGCTAGGGAATGGACCATAAAGTTAGTACCCTATATATCAAATATTTCACATGAAAGCATATACGTTTGAGGCATTTCATCACGTTTAGAGATATTACCTGTTCGTTGGCATTTATCACAAGAAGTAACATACCTGTTAGCGTCTTTGAATAGTGTTGGCCAATAAAAACCTGATTCGAGTGCTTTATGTGCGGTCCTAGTCCCATTGAAATGTCCTCTAGTCGGTCCTAAGTGGCAATGTTTCAAAATTTTAATTGCTTTTGTCTTTGTAACGCATCTTTGAATTACTTGATTTGCACATATACGAAAAAGAAAAGGTTCTTCCCAAAAATAGTTTTTCACATCAGTGAAGAATCGCTTCTTTTGCTGATGTGTCAACCCTTTTGGTGTAACATTAGTAGTTAAATAATTTGCAATATCTGCAAACCAAGGTTCCTCAAAGTCAGAAATAGCAAAGAGTTGTTCTTCCGTCATTTATCTTCTATTCGTCAAGCTCCTTGAGACGTGGGTTTTTTAATCCAGATAGATGATCTGCTGTAAGATTTTTTGCTCCTTTCTTATCTTGAATTTCTAAATCGAATTCCTGCAATAATAAAATCCATATTATTAGTCAAGGTTTTACATCTATTTTAGTAAGAAGGTATCGAAGGGCTGAATGGTCAGTGTAAACGACAACTTTAGATAATATTAAATATGGTCTAAATTTATCAAATGCAAAAACCATGGCCAACAATTTTTTCTCGGTCCTCGTATAATTTTCTTGTGCGGCTGTCAAAGTTTTGCTAGCATAATAGATCAGTTGAAAGTGCTTGCTTTCTGCTGTCCAATAACCGCACCTATTACAAAATCACTCACATCACACATTAGTTCAAAGGGTAAATTCCAATCAGGTGCAACCATAATTAGGGCATTAATTAATTTGTCTTTAAGAGTATTAAATGCTTCGAAAAATTCCTTGCTGAAATTGAAAGGCACATCTTTTTCTAGTAAATTTGTTAAAGGCTTAGCTATTTTAGAAAAATCGTTAATAAATCTTCTATAAAAACCCATCATGGCCTAAAAAGCTTCGAATAGCCTTAACTAAACTAGGGGGAGGTAATTTCTCAATAGTTTCAACTTTTGCTTTGTCAACCTCGATTCCCTTACTAGATTTTTTATGGCCTAACACAATCCCTTCACGAACCATGAAGTGACATTTTTCCCAATTCAGTACAAGGTTCATTTCCTCACATCTCATTAAAACTCGTTTTAAATTTTTAAGGCATAAATGGAAAGAGTTACCAAATACCGAGAAGTCATCCATAAATACCTCCATAATTTCTTCCACGAGTTCAATAAAAATGGCCAACATGCATCGCTGAAAAGTAGCAGGAGCATTACATAATCCAAAAGCCATTCGTCAACAAGCAAATGTACCGTATGGACATGTAAATGTCGTTTTCTTTTGGTCCTCAGGAGCTATTGGGATTTGGAAATAACCAGAGAGTCCATCTAGAAAGCAATAATACATATGCCTAGATAATCTTTCCAACATCTGATCAATGAACAGTAAGGGAAAGTGATCTTTACTTGTGGCATCATTCAATTCCCTATAGTCAATACACAATCTCCATCTTGTGACATTTCGCATTGAAATTAATTCGTTCTTCTCATTGGCCACAACAGTCCTGCCTCCTTTTTTAGGAACAACCTGCACAGGGCTCGCCCAAGAACTGTCAGAAATAGGATAAATAATTCCAGCATCTAGGAGTTTAATTACCTCAGCTCTTAAAACTCCTTTCATGTTAGGATTTAGTCACCTTTGAGCTTGCACGCAAGGTTTGTATTCATCTTCCATTAAAATTTTATGTGTGCAAAAAGAAGGACTGATCCCCCTTATGTCAGAAATCTTCCAAGCTATAGCTCTTTTGTGCTCCTTCAATACTTGGAGTAACTCCTCCTTTTCAGTTAACTGTAAATATGAAGAAATAATCGCTGGTAATGTGTAATTATTTCCAAGAAACACATATTCTAAGTGATTTGGTAGTTACTTTAATTCCAATTTAAGAGGTTCTTCAACAGAGGGTTTTAATTTTAATTTATTGTTTACCTCAATACCCTCATAGCTCTTCTGTCTCAGTGAAGCCTTATTAGAATTAAGTTCAGCTTTTACCTTACCTATCGCAGAATCATCATCATTTAGCTCCTCTCCTTGGGCAAGATGCAGTTCCAACGTATCTTTATGTACGATATCCTGTAAAGATTCTTGAGTAGCATGATCAATAGAATCAATAAAATAATAGGAATCATCTTGTTCCCTAGAAAATCTCATGGCATCATAATCTTAAATATAATCTCTTCGTCGCCTACCCTAAGTACAAGTTTACCGTCACCCACATCAATAACAACCCTAGCAGTGGCTAAAAATGGGCGACCTAAATTTAAAGGCACCTCAACGTCCTCATCCATGTCAAGCACAACAAAATCAACAGGGAATATGAATTTATTTACTTTTACAAGTACATCCTGTATAATACCCCTAGGATATTTAACAGATCTGTCAGGTAGTTGAATACTCATCCTAGTAGGTTTTGGTTCCCCAAGGCCAAGTTTGAACATTTTGTAGGGCATCAGATTAATGCTAGCACCTAAATCAGCTAGTGTCTTCTCAACATTTAAACTACCAATTAAGCAAGGAATAGTAAAACTTCCTAGATCTTTTAGTTTGGTTGGCAGTTTATTTTGGAGTATGGCCGAGCACTCCTCATTGAGTTCCACTATAGACAATTCTTTAAACTTCTTTTTATTTGTTAGAAGCTCCTTAAAAATTTTGGCATATGTAGGCATCTGCGAGATAGCTTCAACCAAAGGTAAGTTAATATGTAACTATTTAAAAAGTTCAAGAAATTTATCGAATTATGCATCCATGCGATCTTTCTTCAACTTTGCTGGGTACGGGATTGGTGGTTTATATTCCCTCAACACTGGTTTTTTATTGATTTCGGGTTTTGCCTCCTTTGATTTTGGGTTTTGCCTCCTCATCTTCTTTTTTGTCAGCTTCTGGTGGCAGCTTATTTTCAGATTTAGCTAACAGCTTCCCACTCCTTAATGTAACTATTTTCACATGCTCTTTTGGATTAGGTTCGGTGCTACTAGGTAGACTCCCCGGTGGTCTCTCTAAAATCATCTTAGCCAGCTGTCCTATTTGATTCTCGAGCCCTTGAATTGATGCTTACTAATTTTTAATTGCAGTTTCAGTGTTCTGAAAAGAGTCTCCGCTCCTAAAATAAACTTTTTCATCTTCTCCTCAAGGTTCGGCTTTTTCTCTTGCTGGTAAGGTTGTTGTTGGAAGCCTAGAGGGGGTGGTGGTCTCTGATTGCCTTGGCCTCCCCATAAGAAATCCAGGTGGTTTCTACAACCTGCATTGTAAGTGTTACTATAAGGATTATTTTGAGGCTGAGAATTATTACCCATATAATTCATTTGCTCGTTCTCCATGTTAGGACCATAAGATGGATATTCTAAATTGCTCGTTCCACCTCCATTCGCATCGCACTGCATTACTGGATGAACCTATGTAAAACCAAGTAAACCATCAATTTTTCTATTCAAAAGTTCAACCTGATTGGAAAGCATAGTAACCGAATCGACATTAAAAATGCCAGCTATTTTCGTTGGCTTTTCCTCATGACTTGCCACTGATAATTGTTCAGTGACATCTCTTCTATGAACTCATAAGCTTCTTCAGGGGTCTTATTATTGATGGTTCCACAGGCAGCTGCATCGATCATTTGTCTAGTTGAGGGATTCAAATCGTTGTGAAAAGTTTGAACTTGTAGCCAAAGAGGCAACCCATGATGAGGGCACCTTCTCAATAGATCCTTGTATCTCTCCCATGCATTATAAAGTGTTTCTAAATCCATCTGCACAAAATAAGAGATATCATTCCTTAATTTAGCCATTTTAGCCGGTGGAAAATATTTAAGTAAAAATTTTTCAGTCATTTGTTCCCAAGTGGTGATTGACCCTCACGGTAACGAGTTCAACCACTGTTTAGCCTTATTCCTTAAAGAAAAGAGAAATAACCGAAGGTGAATGGCATCATCAGAAACACCATTAATCTTAAATGTATCGCAGAATTCCAGAAAATTTGCTAAATGAGTGTTTGGATCCTCGTCCCGCAAACCATCAAACTGAACAAACTGTTGTATCATTTGAATAGTGCTAGGTTTCAGTTCAAAATTATTTGCAGCAACCGCAGGTCTAACTATACTCGATTCAGTTCCTATTGAAGTATGTTTAGCATAATCATACATAATACGAGGAGCAGGATTCTGATCTATTAGATTTGCAGCAACCAAAGAAGGTAGTGGTTTATTCTAATTTTCAGCCATCTCCTCGGTATTAGTGTGAATAT
This sequence comes from Gossypium hirsutum, assembly GCF_007990345.1. Lineage (NCBI taxonomy): Eukaryota > Viridiplantae > Streptophyta > Magnoliopsida > Malvales > Malvaceae > Gossypium > Gossypium hirsutum. The sequence goes on from NC_053431.1 coordinate 68,161,018, forward strand.
CGCCCTCTCGCTCTTCCTCTATGTATTGTAGACTTCGCCTTATTTCTCTTTGGTTTCTGCGAGCTGTGCTCTCGATCTCACTAACAAAAAGCAAAGGTCCTGACGGGTTTCTTCTAGTCATCAACTATAAAAACCTACTAGAACTAAAAAAAGAAAAATTAAACTAAAAGCAAAAAGTAAATTACAATAAAAGTAAAAATGGATAAAGTAATAAAAATCAAGCGTTCTTAATATCTTAGTCCCCGGAAACAGCGCCAAAAACTTGATGGTCGTTAAACTAACTAAAAATTCAACTAAGGCAAGCGTACCTACCGAACAATACTATAGCTATGGTGAGACTGGAAATATCGTATCCACGAGAACTAAAAGTACTAATAATTACTATCTTTTTTATTATCTAGCCTCAGAATTACAGGATGTTTTAAAACTAAAACTAATTATCTAATTAACTAAGATTACGACAGAGATTAAAGTTGAAAAATACTTTCTAGAAAACCAATGGAGAAGACAATACCCAAGGAAGAATCTACCTAGACTTCACTTATTACTTTTGAATTAGACGATTTATTCACTTGACTTAATCTGTAGAAGTCCCTAGTTTATGTTATTATCTCTCTCAAGACTAAAAACAACTGACTCTAGGTTGATTAATCGAAATCTCTTTCTAATTAAAACCCCTATTGTCACATTAACTCGATCTATGGATTCCCTTATTAGATTTGACTCTAATCTGGCAGATTTATATCGTCCTATCTCTAGGATAGCATGCAACTTTGCTTAATTATAAAGGATCTACTCTTAAACAGTGACTTTTGCTCTACTGAATAAGCACATCAAAACCTGAATTAATATCCTGGAATATTAAAGTAAGAATTAGAACTCAAAACTAAGAATAAGAACAAGTATTTATCATATAATTCAAATAGTAATAAGGTCCATCTTAGGTTTTAATCTCCCTTAGGTATTTAGGGAGTTTAGTTCATAACAATAGAGAAAAACATCTCAAAATTGGGAAAACAAAAAAACATAAAGAACCTGATACATGATATTCGCAACAGGCGTTGAAAATCTATAATTAGTCGTTCTTGAAACTAACTATTATCATGATGAAGGCAACTGTACCTATCGAACAGTAATATAGCTTTAGCAAGACCAGATTGTCGAACCCAAAGGAACTAAGAGTACTAGTAATTACTTTCTTTTTATTATCTAGCCTAAAAATTAAGGGATTTGTTTATCTAAACTAATTAACTAAACTAAGAGTGCACAGGGAGAAAATTAGAAAACAACTTTTAAAACTCGATTGATTAAGACAATACCTAAGGAAAAATCCACCTAAACTTCACTTGTTATTTGACTCTGAATCAGACGATTATTCATTAGACTTGATCTGTAGAAATCTCTAAGTTATATTATTATCTCTCTCGAGACTAATAACGTCTAACCCTAGGCTGATTAATTGAAATCTCTTTCTAATTAATGCCCTAGTGTTGCATTAACTCGATCTATGGATCCCCTTATTAGGTTTCACCCTAATTCGGTAAAATTTTGTCACCTTATCTCTAGGCGTGCAATCAACTCCACTTAATTATGACAAATTTACTCTTAGACAGGGTCTATTCCTCCTCTGAATAAGAGCATTAACTCGAATCAATATCCTGGAATATTAAAACAAGAATTAAGAATAAGTAAAATATTTATCATACAATTCAGATAACAAGATCCGTCTTAGGTTTCATTCCCTTTAGGTATTTAGGGGGTTTAGTTCATAATTATAGAAGAAAACATCTCAGAAGAATAGTAAATACAAAACATAAAGAAAACACAAAACCCCTGAATGGAAATTGAAGGGAGAACTTCAGTCTTGATGATGAATTCAGCTTCTGAGATGGACAAATCGGCTTTTCTTAAGTAATTCCTTGCTTCCTACTCTACGTCTCGATTCTTAAGTGCCTCATCAGGTGTTTAAATAGGCTTTAGAATGCCTAAGAGCCCTCAAAATTAGCTTTTTCTGAATAGGGTTATACTTGGGCTCAACAGGGACACGCCCGTGTGCGATTACTCTAGCTCATGGTCAAGGCTGTTGAATAGGTACGGGGGTGTAGTCTACCCGTGTAGGTTACGCGTCGATCCTACCAAAGAAACACGGCCGTGTGACATGCCCATGTGAGGAAGTCCAGGCTGTGTTGATTTTCCATGTGGGTCCATTTTCTCCGTTTTCGGCCCGTTTCTCGCTCTTTTTACTCTCCTATACCCACCTAAGTATAAAACATGAAATTAAAGAATTAAGAGCATTGAATTCACCAAATCTAAGGAGAAATCATCCATAAATGTGTTAAGCATGGGATAAAAATATGTATAAATTATGGTTTATCAAATACCCCCACACTTAAGCGTTTGCTTGTCCTCAAGAAAAATCCTCAACTCACAATCAAAATAAATTCTTCTCAATTTATAATCCCTATCAATAATATCTCAAAATAATCCATAAGTATTCATACATTAAAAATTCAACTAAAAGTACATCAAAGTTTCAAACATTCCAAGTTGATCATTTTATCACGAAAACATAGGTGTCTCCCCTTATCTAAGTGATTACCTTTGATCAAAATATCACAGAGTTTAACATCCTCACTAAAGATTCACTCAAATCACTCTAGGTGTTTAAGGACATTAATTAAAGCACTCATTAGTCAATATGAAAAGTTATTGCCATAGGCTTGCTTGAAAATCAAATCTCTACCACCATATATTGAGCTGATACATTAATCAAAAAGGTCTTTAGAGGGTTGTAACGTGGCTTTGGTTTGGGGGTGTGGTCACAAGCTGAAGGAAAAGGTTAGAATCGAGATTGAATTGAAAAATTGCCTAGCTAGAAAAATAACTAGTCATTAGTTGAATATAATTGAGCTTCTTTTCAGAAAATGGAATTAACACTCAAGCTTAAAAACGACGAATTACTACTAATATGTATTGCAGTAATCTTTTTTTTTAAGAACGAGTCAAATACATAGAAGAACAAAACATAGCTAAGCAATTAGTTCAAATCAAATCTCGACAAAAATAGGGATCAAATTAGGGGATTTCAACAATAATGGGTTATGGGTTAATATTGAGGGTAAATCAATTAATGGCTTGTTAGGCTCAAAGGGGTTCACTAAGGGTTAATTATGAAGGTAGGCTTTTATGGAGTGAGTGGGTTAAATCTAAGTGCCTTTATCATCTTGACATATCAAATCAAATGGTGTGGTTTTGACATACATAATCAAGCAAGCTCTAGAATAACAAATCAATACTGACACACTCATAATAAAAGTGAGCATAAAAGAAATAAAATATGCTCTAAAGGTTCAAGATCTCACAAAAAATTATGGCTTTTTGATGTTTAAACTTGTGAATTTCAACTCAAGATAATACCTAAACTAAAAGTTTTTTAATTTTTCAAAAATCAACTTATCTTGCTTGATTCCCTAATGTTTTAAAGTTTAAACAATCAATGCATAAATGCCTATGTTTTAATTCAAGACATATCAATAAAAATCATAAATTAATTAAAATTTATTCTAATAGTGATATGAGTGATTCACGTGAGAATAAGACAAAATTCAGGGATTTCTAATGATGATATAAGAGACCCCTCACACTTAAGATGTACATTGCCCTCAATGTACAAAGATAGATATAGTGAAAAATATAGATAAATAATCGTAAGATAGGGAGAGGGGTGAAACTTTCTGAATGATGAATGAACTCCTTAAATTGGAGTTATGGAGAATAATCAGCCAAGGCAATGATGAGAGTGGAGGAGGATACTCTAGTGGTGGTAGAGGCTCATTAGTCCATAAGTCCTGCGCCAAAAGAATATTATACCTAGTGGTGGCTATAGTCATGGTCGAGTAGGACATGGCAGTCGTGAAGAACCTTTGCCAGTGCAGTTTTTAGTTCCTATGCGATGATGAGCTTTGGAGCTCTTTATAACTGTGATAGAATTAGGAACTCTTTAGGAAATATAAGGAAAGATAATTACTTGTAATGAAATAGCCAAAAATAAAAAATCGTAAAAACTAATATTAAACTAATATTAAAGGAAAATAAAAATAAAAATACTTAAAGAAGATAAATAAAGATAAAAGTGAAAATAAAAATAATAAATAAAAAGTATTTAAACATCGTCATCGTCGGATGGTTCGCGAGGTGGTAGTGGCGATGAAATGAAAAGGTGCTAACAAATCTAGTGAAGTGTAGCATCAATGTGATCAAAACGCTGAAAACACTGCTGCTCAAATCGAGTAAGGTGCTCAGAGATGCCAGAGTATGAAGCCGCCGCATGAACTGGACGATGGATGGGTGGTGGCTAAGACGGTGGGTCCTCATGATGTGGAGGGACATCATCAGTAATATCCTCTAGGTCCTCCTCCTAAGTGGACTAGACGAGGCAGTACTGAGGAGGGTAGGTGCCACATATTTTCTTGATCATCCTCATGTTTAGCATGCTCAAGATGCCTTGTGGGGACATCTGGCTGATGTGAGTGAGGGAGGAGGATTGTGTCGCTATGTTGAGGAGTCGGAAATGTTGTGCCAATCGAGTCACATAGGGCCCAATAGAGATGACACCCCTCCGATGTCGCTTCGTCTGATGGCGGATGGTGAGGGCGATGAAGTAGGCGAAGTCGAGGATGTGCCCATTCGCCATGCTCCATAAGAAATAGGCATCGTGGGTGCACACGGCCGTGTCGAACAGCCGTGTCGCAATGCCGTGTCGCACGGCCGTGTCTTGCTTCGTTCGCTTCTCCCACACCCGTGTATGATAGCCCATGCCCGTGTTAGTTTGACAGTTTCGACCACGGGGGCTTGGCACGGGCGTGTCGAACGGCGGTGCTAAATTGACAGGTTTGCCCATGGTTTCAAAACACGGGCGTGTCGCATGCCCGTGTTGGTTTGGCAGTTTCGCCCACGGCCTTATCACACAGCCGTGGTAACTTATCGCATCCCGTGTTGGGGAAAAATTTTTGCCTTGTTTTTATACGGCAGTATCGAACGGCCATGTCTCCTTCTGTGGTATCAGCACGGACTAAGGTACGCCCGTGTGCCTGGCCATGTGGATGGGAAAACCCTGTGTTTCAAGACTCAATTAGTAGGTTAGATGTGAAAAACTAGAATTTAAATAAATCATTACTGTTAGTGGTCGGGTTGCCTCCTGAGAAATGCTTATTTATAGTCTAAGCTTGACTTACCTCCCTAGTGTGTGATCATGGTGGCTCGAGGAGTTTGTACTCCTCATCTCTACTATCAACTTTATCAATATAAGGTTTAAGACAAGTATTATTTACCTTAAAAGTTCTAAATTTGGGGTGAATTACCTCGATTGTACCATATGGGAAAATACTGAGTACCGTGAGAAGAATTTCTTCATTAGGTTCAAAAGTGGTAATGCGAGGATCTGCTGCATCTAGTAGTACTTTGTCTCCAACCTTAAGTTGATTTGGTGATGTATTGAGCTCGTCCTGGCTTGGTTTCAGTTTATCGGGTGTTCTCAGTTTCTATGTCCGCCATTCATCTAATTCCTCGATTTGTAGCCTTCGTTCTTCATAGATAGGTCCTTTGCTATTGCTTAAACATGGCTTGTGTAGGTTCTTCAAACTTATTTCCTGTAAAGTAGGTTGCACCACATAGTTAGTTTTAGTAAAATGATCTATACAACCACCTTCAATTTTCGATGTGTTACTCGAATTACGAGCTTGAAGGGTCATTGTTTCGTCTCCCACACGAAGTGTGAGTTCACCTGTGCCAACATCAATTATTGTTCTAACGGTTGCTAAAAAAGGCCTCCCTAAAATTAAAGGAACGTTACTATCCTCTTCTATGTCTAGAACAACGAAATCAACTGGGAATATAAATTTGTCAATTTTAACAAGTACATCTTCAATAATCCCCTCAGGAAAGCTAATTGTTTTATCGGCTAATTGAAACTCATCCTAGTTTTTTTGGGTTTCCCAAGATCTAGTTGTTTAAACATTTTGTAAGGCATGACATTGATACTAGCCCCTAAATCAGCCAAAGCATTATTAACCTCTAGGCTACCAATTAAATAGGGAATTGTAAAACTCCCTAGATCTTTTAATTTGTTGGTTAGCTTATTCTGTAGTATGGCTGAACAAACCGCATTTAGTTCCACATGCGACGCCTCATCCAACTTCCACTTATTTGTTAAAAGCTCCTTTAAGTATTTGACTGCGTTTGGCATCTGCAAAAGAGCTTTAATAAATAGTAATTTAATATGTAACTTCTTTAATAATTTAAGGAATTTATCGAATAGTTCTTCTGTGCGGTCTTTCCTTGTCGCGTTTGGGTATGGCACACGAGGTTTGTACTCTTTACTCACTGGTTTCTGGTCATTGTGGTCCACCTCACCCTTACCTTTACTTACCACAATTTTTTTCCTTTGTTCTAGTTCAGGTGCAACTAACCCTTCCTCATCTTGAATGGTAATTGTATTGATTTGCTTCCTTGGGTTAGATTCAGTGTTACTCGGTAGGCTACCTTGTGGTCATTCAGATATCAATTTAATGAGCTGACCGATCTGAGTTTCGAGCCCTTGGATCGACGATTGTTGATTTTTAAATGCTGTCTCGGTATTCTGGAAACGAGTTTCTGACACTGAGATGAATTTTGTTAGCATCTCCTCAAGGTTCGGCTTTTTCTCTTGTTGGTAGGGTGGTTGTTGGAAGCCTAGAAGTGGTGGTGGTCGCTGATTCCCTTGGCCTCCCCATGAGAAATTTGGGTGGTTCCTCTAACCTGCATTGTAAGTATTACTATAAGGATTATTTTGAGATCGAGAATTATTACCCACTTAATTTAACTGCTCGTTCTTCATGTTGTGGCCATAGAATGGGTAATCTGAATTGCTTGATCCACCTCTACTTGATTCGCACTGCATTATTGGGTAAACCTGGGAAGAACCAAGAAAACCGTCAATCTTTCTGTTCAAACGTTCTACCTAATTAGAGAGCATGGTGACCGAATTGACGTTAAAAATGCTGGCTGTTTTCGTTAGTTTTGTCCTCTTGACTTGCCACTGATAATTATTCAGTGACATCTCTTCTATAAATTTATAAGCATCTTCAGGTGTCTTATTATTGATAGTTTCGCCAGCGGCTGCGTCGATCATCTGTCGAGTCGAAGGATTCAGACCATTGTGAAACGTTTGAACCTGTAGCCAGAGTGGTAACCCATGGTGAGGGCACCTCCTCAACAGGTCCTTGTATCTCTCCCATGCATCGTAGAGTATTTCTAAATTCATTTGCACAAAAGAAGAGATATCATTACGTAATTTGGTTGTTTTAGTCGGTGGAAAATATTTAATAAAAACTTTTCGGTCATTTGTTCCCAAGTAGTGATTGACCCTCGTGGTAACGAGTTCAACTATTATTTAGCCCTATTTCTCAACGAAAAGGGAAACAACCGAAGGTGAATGACATTATCAGAAACGCCATTGATTTTAAAAGTGTCGCAAAACTCTAAGAAATTTGCCAAGTGAGCGTTGGGATCCTTGTCCTACAAACCATCAAACTGAACAAACTGTTGGATCATTTTAATGGTGTGAGGTTTCAGTTCAAAATTATTTGCAGCAACAGCAGGCTTCACTATGCTCGATTTAGTTCCTGTTAAAGAAGGTTTAGCATAATCATACATAGTACGTGGAGTAGGATTTTGATTAGCAGCAATCGTAGGAGGTAGCAAATTTTCTTGGTTTTCAGCCATCTCCTCGGCTGTGATTGAAATATCGTCCTCTTGCTCTTCCTCTTCCTCTGTGTACTTAAGCTTTGCCTTATTTCTCTTTAGTTTCTGCAAACTGTGCGATCAATCTCACTATCAAACAGTAATGGTCTTGACGGGTTTCTTCTGATCATAAACTAGAAAAAGCCTGTTAGAAGAAAATAAATGAAGAATTAGAAAAGAGAATAAAAATTTAAATAGTAATAAAAGTAAAATGGATAAAGTAATAAAAATCGAGTGTTCCTAATATCCTAGTTCCCCGGCAATAGTGCCAAAAACTTGATACGTGATATTCGCGACAGGTTTTAAAAATTTATAATTAATTGTTCTTGAAACTAACTATTTTCACGATGAAGGCAAGCGTACCTATCGAACAGTAGTATAGCTTTAGCAAGACGGGATTGTCGAACCCAAAGGAACCAAGAGTACTAGTAATTACTTTCTATTTATTATCTAGCCTAAAAATTAAGAGATTTGTTTATCTAAACTAATTAACTAAACTGAGAGTGCACAGAGAGAAAATTGGAAAAAAGCTTTTGGGAAAACTCGATTAATTAAGACAATACCCAAGGAAAAATCCACCTAGACTTCACTTGTTATTTGACTCTGAATCAGACGATTTATTCATTTGACTTGATCCGTAGAAATCCCTAAGTTATATTATTATCTCTCTCGAGACTAATAACGTCTAACCCTAGGTTGATTAATTGAAATCTCTTTCTAATTAACGCCCTAGTGTTGCTTTAACTCGATCTATGGATCCCCTTATTAGGTTTCACCCTAATCCGGCTAAATCTTATCACCCTATCTCTAGGTGTGCAATCAACTCCGCTTAATTATGGCAAATTTACTCTTAGACAGGGTCTATTCCTCCTCTGAATAAGAGCATTAACTCGAATCAATATCCTGGAATATTAAAACAAGAATTAATAACACATAATTAAGAACAAGTCAAATATTTATCATACAATTCAGATAACAAGATCCGTCTTAGGTTTCATTCCCCTTAGGTATTTAGGGGGTTTAGTTCATAATTATAGAAGAAAACATCTCAGAAGAATAATGAATACAAAACATAAAGAAAACACAAAACCCCTGAATGAAAATTGAAGGGAGATCTTCAGTCTTGATGATGAATCCGGCTTTTGATATGGACCAATCGGCTTTCCTTGAGTAATTCCGAATTACTGTCGAATCATTCCTGAACTTGTTCGTAATCACATAATTACAATTCATGCTATATCAAAGCATATAAAATACAATTATAAATAAGCTCATTGCATACGAACTTAACTCGTATTTGGAATTGACGGATCGAGTCGACTACTCGATAACCTTACTTTTCCCCCGATCTCAATTCGAATTCTTTTTTTCTTGAGCTATATATATTAAAAATTAAATTATTCAATCACATGTTCTTTCAATTTAGTCAATAACACACACTTAAGCATATTTGCATATTAGCCCTTAAATTTTCACATTTTTACAATTTAGTCTCTATTTAATAAATACACAAAATTCACATAATTTCAATAAGCCCAAGCTTGGCCGATTTACCATAGTGCCCTTAGCGGCCCAAAAATTTCATTTATTTCACATTTCAACCACTCAATTTGCATATTTCACAATTTAATCCCTTTTTGATATTTTTGTCAAAAAATCACTTAACAAAACATGTAAAACTATCATCAAGCTTTCATATTTCAACATTAAACATCAAAGAACACATGGATTCAACAATGGAAACTCTCAAAATCTTAAACGGTTTCAAAATTAAAGGTGCGGGCTAACTAGATTGAGCTGTAACGGTTACAAAAACATAGAAATCATCAAAAACCGAGCTAAAACCGTACCTTAATCAACGATTCAAAGTGACCTAATGGAAAACTTGATTCCTTGGGTTTCTTCTTCTCCAATTTTGGTTCCAAGTGAGAAAGATGGTAACAAATTTCATTTTTTTTATTTTATTAACCTTTATTTGTCTTTTTACTACTTTACCATTAAAAATAATTCATATTTACACAAATGCCAAACCAAATATCATCCACTAACTCACAATTGGACTATTTACCTCATAAGGACTTAAAATTTAAGGTTCTATAGTTGTTTAACACCTTTAGCTAATAGAACGGTACTTTTTCATTTTACGCGATTTAGTCCTTTTTCTCAAATTGAGCAATCAAAACGATAAAATTAGCTCACAAAATTTTTACAAATATCAAATCACATGCTGTAAACGCCAAAAATAATATTAAAATAATTTTTTAACATCGGATTTGTGGTTTCAAAACAACTATTTCGATTTAGCTAAAATCGGGTTGTTACATATAATATACATAGTACGATGAACAGGATCTACAGGAGGCAGTTGAATATTTTGATTGTCACCCATCTCCTCAATAATATTGTTTTCCTCTTGTTCGTCTACTATATTATATTCACATTGTCTTGCTTTTCTAGCCTCTTTATGATTTCTGCTAGCAGTACTTCCAACCTTATTGTCAAAAAGTAATGGTCCCGATGGGTTTCCTCTAGTCATAAACCAAAAGAACCTGCTAGAAGCAAACAAAAGAAAAATTAAAATGTAAAAATTAAATTAAAACAAAAATATTAAAACAAAATAAAATAAAAATGGCTAAATTAATAGAAATAAAGTTTTCCTAATATTTCAGTCCCCAACAATGGCGCCAAAAAAATTGATAGTCACGAAACTAATTAAAAATACGACAAAGGCAAGCACACCAATCGATAAATAGTATAGCTACGGTGAGTAGAGATATCGTATCCACGAGAACTAAAAGTACTAGTAATTACCGTTTTCCTATTATTTAACTGAAGAATTGGAGTGATCGGTTTAAGCTAAAATATACTAAATTAATTAACTAAAGAACTCAACAGAGAATAAATCAGGAAAATAATTTAATAATAACCAAGAAGCTAAACAATACCTAGGAAAGAATCCACCTAGACTTCATCTATCATTATGAATATGAATTAAACGATTTATTCACTTTGTATCTTGATTCGTAAAAATCCCTAAATTAAGCTAATACCTCTTTTAAGAGTAAGAGCAATTGACTCTAGGTTGATTAATTGGAATTTCTTTCTAATTAAAACCCCTATTATCGCATTAATTTGATCTATTGATTCCCTATTAGATTTGACTCTAATCCGGTAGATTTATGTCGTCATATTTCTAAGATTGCATGCAACTCCATTTAATTATGCTAGATCTACTCTTAAACAGGGACTTTTCCTCCTCTAATTTAAGCACATTAAACATGAAATAATATTCGAAAAATATTAAAACAAGAGATAAACACACATAACTAAGAACAAGAATTAAGTATTTATCACGTATAAAAAGAAATCAAATAATAGAATTCACCATAAAGTTTATCTTCCCTAGGTATCTAGAGAATTAGTTCATAATTGTAAATAAAAACATCTCAAAATCAATATAACCACAAAAGATAAAGAAAATCATAAAGAACTTCAAAGAAATTAAAAAGAAATCTTCAATCATGATGGAAATCTGCTTCAAAGTTGATTTTAATGGTGTTCTTCAAGTTGTTTTCTTCAATACTCTTTGATGGCTCCCTATTCTCTTATTCTATTTGGTATTTATAAACTTTAGAATGCCCGAAAAGCCTAAAAATTATGTTTTTCTGCGTGTTTAGAATGCAACTTGCGAAATCGACATGATCTGGCACATGGCCGCGTGTCCAGCTCGTGTGGCTCCTGAAATCTACTTTATTTGTCCGATTTTAGATTGCTTTTCGCTCATTTTACTCCCAAATGCTCTCCTAAGTATAGAAACATGAATTGAAATGATTAGCAGCATAAAATTCACTAATTTGAATAAATAATCATCCAAAAATACTTTAAGAATGAGATTAAAATATATTACTTTTATCACTTATCACTTATCACTTATCACTCTTCTTCTTCTTTCTAGTCTCCTGCTTGTACTGTCCAACTAGCCCTTTAAACAACAGCTAGGATGGTCACGTAGCTGGTTAAATAACAGGTCAAGATGTAACGGAAAATGGTACGGTTGACTAATTTGTTATTTTTTGAAAGTTGAGTAACTGTTGATATAATTTACTTAATTTTTTTTTCCTTTTCAAAATCATAACTATGAATGTTATGATATCCCCAGCGATAGAGCCAAGAGGGGGCTGACAGGGGCCCTGGACTCTCCTGAAATGATTTTTTTCATTTACGCTTTTTATAATTTATAAAATTTTAAATTAATAACGATAAAATTACACTTTTATCCCTAATAAATGATAAAAAATTAATTTAATCATTTAAAAATTATAAAAATATAAACTATTAAAATGATAAAATTATATTTTTAGTAGAATAAAATATCCCTAACACTATTTCGATAAGTAACTAAATAAAATCTACCATTTTCATATAAAAAATCCAACAATATAATGTTGTATAATTTGAAAATATTTTAAAGAACAATTTTAAACTAATCCAACCGACAGGTTCGTTCCAGATTTTTCAACGCTGAGAGGAATCTCACTCTTCAAGTTTCATTCTCTCTGGTCAGAAAAGAACCAACTAAAGTCTACAGCGTAAACGCACTAACACATCCCAACAAAGAACGAGATTGATAAGTAATTGACTACTGCAAGTATTTAAGAATCCTTTTTATTCAGAAAACCAAAAAACCCATGTATGCAAGCAATGTACACGAATTTCCCATTTGTATAATGTTATAATACCATTTTTTTTCCTCTTTTCTAATGATAATGAAATAACAGCAGCTGACAAATGTGTCCCTGTTTCAAGTGCGCTCTCTTTCTCTCTCTTTCATATCATATTAGTAGTAGGCCAGCACATGGAACCTCACCACAAATTTCTCTGTGTTTCAGTTTTTTTGGCTTTTAAGACCAGCTTTTCCCTAGCGAAGTAGGTAATTTCATCTCTTTGAATACTTCATAGCTTTTCCCTTTCTTTTTCCACCTTTTTCTCACTCTTTTATCCATGGATACTGCTCAGAGGCCGCAGGTATATAAGGGTCTCCTTTTTCTTTTTTTATTTTTCTTCACATGAAATCATGATTTTCTTTTTCCTGGGTTGAGTTTTTAAAAGCTAATACCTTTGAGTTTTGAGGCTTCTTTTTCGTTGATTACTTGCTTTAAGGTTTCGCATTTTTTTGCTATGAGATGATGTTGTTCAGCCACCACTAATGGTTGAATTTATGTTGCTGTCGTTTAAGATCTTTCATTTTTTTTTTCCTTTGGGAAAGTACTGCACTTTTCTTTTTCATTCTTTTTCCACCATCTGATAAAAAAAATACTATTTTTATTTGTTTTTATTGGTTGTATAATCTTTCGACTACAAAGCAGCGTCCTTTGCTTTTCTCCGTCTTGTTTTGTTTCTTATTTCATCTCTCTTTTTTTTTTAAATCTATTTACTTTGTGAAACAAAACACCTTTCTTTGATCATGAAGTCATGGCTTTTTCCCCTTTCTTTTGTTTATTTTTGTCTTTTTAAAAATTTCAGGGAATTGAGGTAGTTAAGCCCATGGAAGCTTCAAGAGGTATGGTGGAGAGAAGGACTAGACCTCAAAACGATCAAGCTTTGAACTGTCCCAGGTGCAATTCAACCAACACCAAGTTTTGTTATTATAATAACTACAGTCTTTCTCAGCCAAGATATTTCTGCAAAACTTGTCGAAGGTATTGGACTGAAGGTGGTTCCCTCAGGAATGTTCCTGTTGGAGGTGGTTCAAGGAAGAACAAGAGGGCTTTATCATCACCACCACCACCACCACCACCACCAGCAGCAGCTTCATCTAAAAAGCTTGGTGATCTAACAACCCCACCTACTCCTCAAAACCCTAAAATCCATGAAGGTCAAGACCTTAACCTAGCTTACCCACCACCAACTGAGGACTATAATAGCTTGCCAAAGTTCGTTGAGGTGCCCTATAGCCACAAAAGCAACCATCAGAACTCTACCTCCTCTTCAACTCATCTCAATGCTATGGAGCTCTTGAAGACTGGTATTAGTTCAAGAGGCTTGAGTTCGTTCATGTCGATGTCGGTTTCTGATTCTAATACGGTATACTCAAGTGGGTTTCCAATGCAAGACTTCAAACCGACTCTGAATTTTTCCCTTGATGGACTGGAAACTGGCTTCGGGAATCTTAAAGGGGTCGAGGAAAGTGGTGCAAGGCTTTTCTTTCCTATGGAGGAATTAAAGCAGGTTCCGAGCAATGCTAACGAATTGGAGCAGAATAGAGGACAGGGAGAATCTACCGGTTACTGGAGTGGGATGTTGGGGGGAGGACATTGGTGATAGGAACAGCCAAAAGTAACATGGTTTAACAGGACGAAGGTAGACTTCATGCTTTCCTTCTTACATAATCGGTGACTAGTTTGATTACTAACAGCAGGTACTTTTGGGGAAATGGTTAGCTTTTTACGAGCTCGTTTGATACCCTTTTTACTTGTATTGTTGTACTGTAGTAGTACCTTTCTCTACTCTTTGATCAGTGTGGGTGTTTGAAGCTTCTTTTAGGATGGCTTCAAAAGGTTGACATCAAGTGGTGTGTGTGTGCATAAATATAAAAAGAGCAGTAAACTATGCGACTAGGCACCAGGCAATCGAAAAGACGAGAGGAACTAAAAGTTCTTGGCTACTTGCTGCTGCTTGGGATTGGATTGCACTATGATTTTGGTTACACCCTGGTTGTTGATCTTCTAATACTGTGTGCCATGTTGTTAGGTAGCCGAAAAACAATGTAATTAGCAGTTTGATGAGCAGATAATGACTTTGGTTGAATTAAGAAATTGTGATTGGTGTAGTTAGTTATAAACATGGATTGTGTATTAGTATTTTGGTTGAGGTTGAGTGAGTTGGAAAGATGGGCGTCAGTCCTCTGCAGCATTACTTTTTTGTTTCTCTTTCTCTCTTTTTGGCTTGACAAACAGGTCATAAAATGTCGGGTCCTATCAGCAACTTCTGGGTTTTGAGAGATTCTTCCAACTCCTCCCCAGCCTTAAAAAGCAATCCTTCATTAGCAAGTGTACTATTTTGAGAAGGAATAACCCAGAAAAAATGAATTACTTATGTTAGGTCTGACCCCATCCCTGCCCATGCTTTTCCACTTTCTAATGCAGCCTTAGCACATACCTTTTTCTTTTTTATTTTAAATGAACAGAAGTGTTAGGGTCATTAATATTGATTCTTGATCTAGTTAGGCTACATGTGTTTAGATGCATTTGTTTTTTCTTGTATAGCAAAGTACTTCATGTCCATGAAGTTATATTCGTAAACCAGTAAACCCTAATACACATGTGAATTCGAAGACAAAGAAGCTCTTAGCAGCTTTGACTAGGTGCATTTCCATGTAGTGGAGAGGGCCCACAAACATTCTCCTTGGGAGCGGTGCTTAAGAATAATTTCCACCATCCTCGCAAAATCATTTAGAGATAGCCACGCGAATAGGGCCGAGATTAGAAAATTTTTTTAGGGTTAAGAATTAAATTATATTTATGATGAAAAATATAATTATTTTAATACTTTATATTTTATATTTTTTAAGGATTATATAGAATTTTATCATTTTGGTATTAAAAGTGTAATTTTATTATTAATTTAAAATTTTATAAATTATAAAAATATTTAAATTGATTTTTTTTTTATTTTAGGGGATAGTTTGCCATTATAGGGAGGGGATGCCATTGTTCAAAGGCATAATCACCTATTTGACTCTTTAATTTTATAATAATTTTTAATAATTTATTTAATTTTCAGCTTTTTAACTTTTATTTTTATTTGAAAGATTAATGTTTATTAATTTTGCTAATGTGACGTACATGTGGGTTATCATTTGGATGACATGTCAACAATTAAATAATTTTTAATTTTAAAAATTTAAAAAATACAAAAAATATTTAAAAATATTAAAATCATTAAAAAGTATAAAAATCATAATAAAATTTTTTTAATATTTTTTGGTTATTAAAATAATTAATTAATTATTAATGTAATATGTTATAATTTATAAGTATGTCCCATCAACAAAGTTAATAAAATTTAATTTTTTAATTATTTTGAGATGATTTGACAAATAATACAAATTTAAAAATTAAAAGAGACAAATAATTAAATTAAAAATTAAAAATAACTTTTTTTATAAAATTAAATGATCGAATAACTTATTATGACATATAAAAGATATATCAATACATGTAGCGTTAGTTCCTCAAAGACAATGGTAGTTATTTAATGTAATATTTTCCCAAGATGTTCACCACTAAGTAAACAAGGTTTTTTCAAAGCCGTGAATTGAGGTTCACCATCCCCTCATCATGGAGGTCTCTTTCTTTCTTGCCTATCAAACGTTATATTACATTATATTTTCAAAATGGTGAATTCGAGTTTCAGCGCTCAAAATTTTATAGGTATTCAAGGTTTTATGGGCACTTTAGCTTACATATTATATTTTGATTAGAATTGTCGATATAGTTAATAAGATATAATTTTTTAAAATTATTAGTAATTAGTTTTTTTATAATAAAATTTATTCAATAATAAAATTCTTTTAACTTCACAAAAGAATTCAAAATCAGTGCATATTTTGTTTATTTTCTAAATATAACTATGCATCAGTTTTAAACCGGTTTGCGGGTTAAATAAAGTCTCTTGTCAGTGATTATAGTCCATATTTCAATTTCAATTATTACTATTATTTTCCATTGGGGATTTTTTTTTTTTTGCTGTCCTGAGATTGTCAATGGGACGAGGCAAGGTTTTCAACCATTCCAAATCAGCCTGCTAGAGTGTCGGTGATGATTAGAATTCATTAATATTTTAAAGCTTCCTTAAGCTCTAATGGTGATCTATTGGCGCTACCGCACTAGGTGTTTATTCCAAAATTCATTTTATAAGTTGGTATTATACGAGCAATTTTATTTGTGATGTATGAATTTAAAATAATTTACTTTTATTAAAAGAGTGTAATCAATTATAAATTTATTTTTATACTTTGGGTCATTTCTTATTGAATTAAATTAAAATTAAATTACCGAAAATATTTTTGTAGTTTAATTTAATTACAAAATCATATAAATATTTGTGAATATGAGAATTGATGCTGGAGGTTGGTGTCAGTTTAAGTGAAAATGTGTAAATCCATCTAAAGTTATTCCAGTGATTTGGTAAAAAAAATAAAATGGTATTTGATGAATTTGGTAGAATTTAAGTGTTTGGAAGTGTAACAGCAGAATCTAAGCAGTGGAGAAAGTTTATATGGTCTCAAGTCGGTCGTACATGTGATTTTCTAGGGAGAACTGATAGGTAAGTCATGATGGCTTTTACTTTTGTATTTAAATATGATTAATAAATTCGCTATCTTATTGAGGGGTCTCTAAATGGATTCAATAAAATTTGATAATTGTTCACATGCTAAACATATAGAAGAAATGAGTTGACAAAGGACGTAGCCTAGACATAGTTACATGTAGTATCTAGCAAGGTATTGTTTTAGACATAGTTACACAAGTAATGCCAGCTCTACCTTATTTTCTTCTTTGGTTAAAATAATTAATTTGTTCAGGTGGTACATATAATATCATGTATGATATATTTGAAAATATTAATTTGAAATTTAAAATATAAATTTATGAAAAAAATATATATTTTATATAATTAATTATTTGAGATTTAGTATAATTATATATTTAGAGCTTAAAAAATTACAAATTACAAATTTGGAAAATATGTAATCTTTCAACAAAATTATTATTACCAAAAAGAATTGTAGTAAATAATGATACAATATTTTTGTAAATTTTTTCCCCTAAAGTGTAAACATGCCACGCAACCTGCAATTAGCTACATGGTGTAGGGGACGTCACATATAGTGAAACGGTTGAAGCTATATTCAAAGTCGGTGATAGTCAGGCTGAGGCTTTTGCAATGTCACATCAGATTTCAACTTTCCAACTTTTAACCATGTATATATAATTTCGCTAGAATATATACCATTTCCTATTCATTTTGAGTTCATTTTCTTTTAAGGTGAAGCTCATATTCCTCAAGTGATTCGTGAAATAATTAAGGTTGATATTTGTAAGCAAATTCAAATTGCGTTTAAGAAGTGCTTAAGAGTAGTTTCGACTGCTTCTAAGTATTGTTGATGAATAAAGCCAAAATTGAAGAATATATGATGTATTTATATATTTTGATTTTTCAAGTTTGTACCTCTTGCTTAAAGAGATAATTTATTATTTTCCTAACACATATAATTAATGATTATAAGTTTATAATCTCCAAAGTTTATCATATTAGACTTTCCATTTTGTACTTAAGATTTAAACAATTCTTTTGTAAGTTTTTTTTCACTATAATTTAAGATAATAACTAAGTAAAACACTTGATTTTGCATTTAATGCACTTACAAGAAACATTTCTCAATAAACAAGAATAAGTGATCTCTCATCCGTATATCACTTATACAATTCTTTTCAATTTATAAGGAATCAGTACTTGTTAACTTATTATATCAATTATAATCAATCTTCTCATAAAATTAACAAGATAATAAGCATATGAAATATCTTTAGTGAGCTTAGGATAATTTTTGAATTATCAAATATGCTTCCGAGTTTTACTCGATTTGATCCATGTAACATTCTAAAATAGGGTTTAAACGGAACAGTGGCTACGAAACCACAAGATAGAAAAAATTATTCCGATTAATTTTTATAATTTACCGAGTGATTAGATGCATGTGTTAGAGTATTGATGGAAAAATTTATAGATAGCATGCTTAATTTACCTACTAGGGCGTAATTGCAAAAGTTGATAAATATGAGTTGTAGACACTCAATTTTGCCTGGGCCCAGAAATAAGTCCAAAAACAAAAATAATAAACCCCCAAAAAAAACGAAGTCCAAGTTCAGTCCAGAATTACAAATATAATTTGGCCCGATCAGAATGGCCCATTACTTGAAAAGATTTAAGGTCCATCTACAAGCTTGACTCATATGGAAATATAATCTTCAATGATATGCAATCTTAGATATGATATGCAATCTTAGATATGATACAATCTTAGATATGATTACAATCTTAGATATGATATGCAATCTTAGAAGATATGATTTTGTAATCTTAGAGATTTAATTTGTAGATACCTTTTAATCTTAACCGTCGATGTAATTGATCTGTACCGTTAGATTTGAGGAGGTTCAACTATAAATAGAGGCCTCTTCCTTCATTGTAAATACACTAGAGTTTTGGGAAACAATAAAAATTTTTGAGAGCTTTCACTCAAATTTCTCTCCCACTTACGTTCTTATTTTCTACGGTTTGTTCTTATTTTATTCTTTGTTCATCTTCATTTTTCAACCCTTTTTATTTTGATTTAATCCATGTTTCCCTGATTTTTTTTATATATTTTAATTTTTTAATAATTTTAGTATCATATCAAAATCTTTCATTTTTTAATAATTTTTTTATTACTCTTAGTAAATTATTTTTTAAATTTTACTCAAATCATTATTTTAAAAAAATATATTTCATTTAATTGTCATATTTTATCCAAAAGTTTTTCTAAAATGAGGCAATGTTTTTCGTATTTAGGAATTCCAGAAATAGTGCCCTAACATGCTGGGTTGCGATTTCCCGTTTGTCTAAATGCCTAAAGTATCCTTCTAAATAGATTTTGTAAATCATGAGATGATTTCAGTTGCGAGAGTTTAAGAATATCGTGTCCTATCATGCTGGATGTGATGTTTGTATTCTTTCGGAGCTAAGGAATCTCGATTTTTCAACTTAAATAATTCCGGTTTTAAAAAAGGGATCCTATTTTTAAATCCTTTCAAATTTTTGACATTAAGACAGAAAACTATTCAATTTGGTACCAATTTTGGGCGTTGCGAGGGTGCTAATCCTTCCTCGTACGTAACCGACTCCCGAACCTGTTTTCTTAATTTTCGTAGACCAAAACGTTTTATAAGGTGATCCAATCACACCTAAAAAGGTTGGTGGCGACTCCCGTTTTCATTTTTCAAAAGTCGATCCCCATTTTTCAAACATCCCTTTAAAAAATGGTTTCTACATGAGTTTTAGGTGCTAAAGAATTAAATTGAAGAGCATAATTGAAGTAGAGGTCCTTAAATGGTAATTAGACCATTATGTTTTCATGGACAAAAATGGACATACATAGATAAAAATAACTAAAGTTTTAATGAAGGGTATTTTAGTTATTTGGTAATTAAAAGATTAAAAAAGGGAAAAAGATGGCAAAATCTGCCCATCTTCTTCATTAGGCCGAAATTTTAATGGTTCTTCATAGTTAGAGTTTTTTCAAGCGTCCAAGCTTCATAGTAAGTGATTCCAAGCCCCGTTTTTAATGTTCTTTACGTTTTTGAAGTCACGATAACTTGATTTAGCTTATTCTAGCAATAATTTAACCTAGGGTTCATATTTGGAAAAATACCCATAGGTAAAATGTGTTTATTTTGATATTTTATGGTAGAATATGAAGCTTGAAATTATGTTAAACGACTTGAGCTAAGCGATTTTAAGCGAAAACGAGTAAAACGACATAATCGGTAAAAATACCTGATGGTCATAAGTACATGTTAGAGTGAGAATTTGATGTTGCCATAGGTAAATAAATGATCAGCATGTCATAAAATATAAGAATTAGGGATAAAATTTCATTTCCGAGCCTTGGAGAAAAAGTGTAAATATGCAAAAGTTTAGGGGTAAAATTGTAATTTTGCCAAAGTTAGAGTTAAGGACTGTTTTGATAAATGTAAATATTAAATAAGTTAAATTTGCTATTATAGATCAAGAATAACGAAATTCGGGGTTAGACCGATGAAAGAAAAAGGTTGAGAACTAAATCAAAATATTTGATCGTATTTTGTATCAATGTAAGTTTGCGATAAATAAATGCAATATTTTACTATTTATAATTAATGATGTTATTTTTCAGCATCTATATATTTATTTTGTATTTATTCCTTGATGATTCAAGCAAGAATTGACGGAGAAATGATACTTAAAAGTCCCAGTTGAACCTTAGGAATGTGTAGGATACAAATGTCATGACATTAGGGTTTAAGGATACCAAGTAAGACCATGCCAAGGCATGGCATTGATAAGTTTTACAAGGCAAGGAAATCATGTAAGACCATGTTAAGACATGGCATTGATAAACTACCATAAGGCTAAGATCCCATGTAAGACCATGCCAAGGCATGGCAATGGTGAGTTCATAAGGCAAGGATACCACGTAAGACCATGTCAAGACATGGAAATGGTAAGTTTAAAAAGAAAAGGTACCCGTGTATCCTTAGTATTCCAAGTGGTTCAACGAAAAATTTAAAGAGTGTACCAAAGGGAAGGTAAGATAAGTCCATGTTCGAAAGGTTCAGGTTATCTTGATAATTCATTTAGAATGTTGTTATTTATTTACATGCAAACTTACTAAGCTTTATGCTTACTCCCTTTCTTTTCTCTCTTTTTTATAGTATCGGAAAGCCAACTCGAAAAATAGTAAAGACGTCGGAGATCGCCTCACACTATCAACGAGCTATCTCGGTATTTTGTGACTAGAAATATTTTAAGTTATGGCATGTATAGGGACTTGGCTATTTTGTGTGTATGTCCTTATGATATGATTAAAGAATGACATGTGAATACTTGGTAATGATTAGCTTATGGTATAGCTAAACAAGAACATGTTTTGGTATTATGTATGCCTAAATGAGGTTTGATGCAAAAAAATTATGGAGGAGTAAGAGTTGGCCATGGAACAGTTAGGAAACAGCAGCAGTGATGTGGTTTTGAAAAATCACTAAAAATTGTAGAAATGGAATTAAATGGTGAATGAGATATATAATTAAAGCTTATTGAGTCTATTTACATAGGAAAGAAATAGAGCAAGCAAAGGAAGTCTATATTCTGAGATATTTAAATTTTTGTAAGACTGATTTAGAGTGACTTCGTGATCCCCTGTTCCAACTTTGGAAAATCATTAGAAATTGTATAAAAAGAATTATAAGTCATAGTTTATATGTATAGATTCCTTAGTGAGTCTACTTTCATTAGAAACAAATAGAAATGTTATCTGAATTCTGTATAATGAGATAATCAATTTTTTAGTGAAGAGAGATAAGATCCGTTGAACTGCAAAAAAGGGGAATATTTAATGAATAAACTGTAATAATTGGTCAAACCAAAAATTTTGGAAAAATTATGTTAAGAAGATATATGAGTCTAGTTTCAGGAAAAATTTACGGGTTTAAATTTTGAGTTTTGTAACTTGAGTTATAATTAATTTGGTGACTATTATGCAGATGGACAGTTTTATTATGAATAGTGAAATAAATTGTTTTGATTTGTGTAATTAATTGAAAAATTTTTAATGTTCCCGGTTTGGTCCCGAACCGTTCCAATTGCACGTTTTAAGGCCTCGAAGGCCCTTTTTAGGGATTTATTGGATGAATGCGAGCGAATTAATTTTTAAAGGTAAAAAATAATAATAATAAAATAAAAAATTATGCCCCGAACAAGTAAGATAAGTCTGGTAATGCCTCGTGCTCGACTCTGGAGACGGTCTCGAATAAGGGGTGTTACAATCCAATCTCATAAAAATGGAGAAGTAAATTTTCTTGATCCAATTTTAGTACATATTGTTATAAACGATTTAAATATCATAAATTAACTTACAGTGAAATAAAGAATAAACAAAAAATCAAAGCTAAGAACTTTAGTATCAAAATTTACTAGAATTATTCATGCCAAAATTCTGAGCTGAGGAATACAATACGCTAGTACACTAGTGGACATTACTCCATCAATTCCATTTCAAAGTGGACATTAAGGCATGAGCATCACCAAGAAGGAAGATAGTCCAAAACGAAGCAGAAGCGCACACATAAGCCTTTTGGTGCAATTGGATTGGGATAGAGATTCATTAGAAAATCCTATAATTAAAAAAAAGAAGAACATAGACTTGAAACATTTTTTGGGGTTATGTTTTTCATTATGAATTATCACAATTGAAGAACTACACTTCCATACAAATTTGAAAGCAAGTCAATGATAACAATAAAGGGTTTCGAAATAAAACAAAAGTCTTCAATGATCTAAGTTTTCAAAATATTTTCTTTTTTATTTTTTTGGCATATATTTTTCTTTCTTTTTATTGTGCTCTTTCTTGGGCATACGTTATGTCTGTTAAATGAGTATTAGGTTTTTTAGAAAGTTGAAACTAATTCATGTTTTGAATTAGATCGTGATTCGACTTTGAATAAAGTTTTAAGTTTAGGCTCGTTTTTGGGTAGATTTAGCTTGACTTGTAAATTCATTACACTATTAATGTTGTAAAAATTCGGTTTAGAAAATAGGTTTATTGCAAGGCAAAAATTTAAAAATTTTCTAAACCTAAATTGTGTTATTTATAGAAATAAATTTTACCAAACTTACTACCTACGTTTTCGACTAATCTATTTGGTTGTTTCGTGGCTTTCAACCAATATTATCTTCTCTGTTATTTTCAAACATTCAATTTGCTTAGAGCGTGGGCTCTAATCACACGAATTGGTCATATAATGAAAATTTTTAATTTTTTAGTGGGAAAATGTAAATCTCTCTATGAGATAGAAACTTGACTCGAGTTCTCATAAAAAAATAAAATTTACTTGGGAAATAAACTCATTATAATCCGATAGAGTAATTGGCTTAAGATGGTATATTTTTTTGCTTAGCCCGTAGTCTCAATTTATGAGGCAAAGTCACAAGAGTTCTACTTGAGTAAGAAGAGACGAAGTTATAATATTTTAGTACAAAACACTGAGTCCCATTGGGACTACTTAGTAGGGTGGCAACACCCCCTTTTTAGAAATTCAAGGTGCCGCCCATTATATGTTTTATCTGGTTTTTAAACTAATTCATATTATTTATACAACCTAATAACCAGTTTTCTATTCTAAAATATTAATTAATTAATTAATTAATTCAATTATTTTTCTCAATTCAATTCTAATTCTGTTAAATTCATGACTACTTTACCATACTAGAATTTATGTATGGATAAATTTGTCTCGTTCCTTTAAATTGCAATGACTACTTAATTTAATTTTCACATTGAACTTCAATTATTTAATTACAACAAATCAATTAAATAATAATTCAAAGAAATTAAATTAATCACTAAGTCGTCTCTTGTTCTTTTGCGAGAAAATGCATTAACTATGTATAGTGATTTATGTAATCTATTTCTTTATTCATCATTTTCATTCATTCAACGTATCGATTCACTTGCAAGCTATAAAGGTTTGTGTCAAGTTAGCGGAAAAATTTATTATATATATAATTAGCACTTAAATAACTTGTAATTAAGTTCCAAATCTTCATCTATTAATTACTATATTATTGAGTTATTGAGTCAATCCACTAAAAGTAACTTAATTTATGCTTGTCCAATGACCTTGCCATATGTGTGTTACCCTCATAGGGTAACTTCAATCTATTTAGTTTAAATATGTTCACCCAATATGATTCTATTTTACTCATAATAACCTTGCATCTTCCTTAATAAAAAATTCAATCACTAATATGTCGTAATTAAATCATTTGTCCTAAACAAATGACCTGTAACTATGCTATGTTTCCATTAACCATGTAATGTCGATGAAAAAATATCTTTTATCCTTGTTTTTGGTGCTTTTGAGCCCTCCAGGGCCTATAGTTGATCATGGATACCCCAATCTCCAATGGAAAGGTTTTTTTTAATGATTTTAAGATGATTTTTAAGGCCTTAAAATGATTTAAACCTATTTTTATAATTTTATTTAATAATTTTAAAATTTAAATTTAATAGAAAATTCCTACTTTTCTCAACTCGAACAACCTTGATTTAGGTTGATAAGTTCGGACACTTGGTCAATGATTTAAATATATCCTAGCATGTATTCAATGACCCACAACAATTCCAAGTATATTTGAATCATTCTAAAATTTATCAATTTGTTTTAAAAACACTAAAATGTTATGAAACAAACGTTTTTATAAAAGAAAAATTTTGGTTTAAGATTGAAAGAGCTCTGCTAGCTCTTCTCACTCTTACAGTATATCGATATGAGTGATAGGTGTTACATTTACGCGACATTTGGTTCACTGTAATAGAAATGGAATAGAACTGTAATCAATAATTCAATTGTTTGGTTAAATGAAATGAAATAGAAATGTAATAGTATTTTTGTGTTTGGTTGAATGGAATAGAGTTGTAATAGCATAAGAAATAAAAAGCTAAAATGACCAGAGTACCTTTAGTAGAATTTTTTTAGATATATGATTATTCTTATTGTTATTAAATTTTAATAAGATTATTATTAAATATAATTTAATAAAAATAAATAATTTAATCATATATTTAATAAAATTATTATTAAATATAATTTTAAAAATAATATATAATTTAATAACATTATTAATATAATTAATATTAAAATATGAATTAATAAAAATAATATATAATATTCGAAAAATAATATATAATATTAGAAAAATAATATATAGCCTACTTTATTATTTTTAAACTTCAATGCATATTTAATGTGATAGAATATCATTAGTAAAACAAATAATTTATTTATCCTCTAAACTAAAAAGTAAAAGATTAGAAGTAATTAATAGCTTGAGAAGTATATTTTACATCCAAACAAAATGTTCATACATTAACAAAAAGTTACATGATGTTATTGGCTTACAAGATTAGAAATAATCTATATGTTGAATTTTATAGCATCAAAAAGTTACAATACATGGCATTCTCACCCATTCCAGTCCGTGTCATTATACCATCCAAATAATTACATACAAAAAAAGTTATCAAAACATAATCAACACCATCAACACAATCGTGATTTTAATGGGTAGAAATAAATCTTATCACCCATTACAATTGCACAGAAGAAGGTAGATTGAAGAAAATGAGCATTTGCATTGGATAGTCTGGAATTTTGCTCAACGTATGAAAGCGCTCATCCTCAGTTAATCCTTCTACTTCACACAAGGTCTGATATAATTTTTGGGTACATTCTTAAATGACCATTTCTAACTTTTGTTGAATTAGCACTTTGGAGGAAATGCTCTTACTTATTTCAATTCCAACAGTCCGTATGTTTTCTCTCAATAACGTGACAACCTCATTTAATGAAGTAGAAGAGATTTGATCACTTACATTAGAAATGTTTTTTCTTCTTCTTCGAAAATGTGGAATCATCTTGGTTTCGCCTCAACTGTTGTGATTGTGTAGCTGAGACATCCATCTAATCCAAAGAAACATTAGCTTTGCATCCATGGTAATTGTTTCTTTCTTTAGGAATATTTGTAGTAGCTACATCTTCAACATCTATTTCTTCAACAATATCAGTGAATATTTGAGCATCTTTCCCAGTGGCTCGATATTTTGTGTTGATGGCAGTAAGTTGGTCATAATAAGGGGAACTGTGATGTCTAAATTAACCAACTTCTTTATGACTTTATAAAGAAAAGGAAGAATCCACATTAGAGTAAGTTTGTTCAAAATAAGATAATAAAGATAGGAAATAATTCTTACACTTATATACAAGTTCCACACATCATCTTTAGCAACAACAAGCTACCTATGCTCGTCCCAACCAAGGCTACTATTGCCTTTTCCACTGAACATGTCGTAAACGATTACCCAATCCCTTTTTAATGCCTAATCCTTGATTCAAGATTAGGTTTAGCCTTCAACATAGCATGAGGTAAAAGTTTTTCTAACATTTTGATAACTCTTTAAAATAGTTATATTTCAAGCCTCTAAATTGGATTAATTATTTGTAATTAAGTAAATATGTTTACATTTTTAGATATTTTTAGAACATTACATAAAAAGCTTGGATTTTGCTATACATTTTATTATTTGTTCTATTATTGGGGAAGAAAGGTGTTGTTTTTGGTTGGCAACAAGTGCAGGGTGAAAAAAATAGAAGAGAAAAAGGATAGGAAAATGAAGGAAGTGAAATATTTCCATGACAAAATGTTGGTTAGATTTCCAGAACTAATGCCATGGAAATTCCAGGAAGATGACACAGCATGCAATCCACGTCACTCTCAGCCAGCTGTACTTGTACCAGATAAATCACCTTAAAAAAGAGGAAGCAAAAGGTGTGTGCCGAGAGGGAAAGACCTACCCTATAAAGAAGGAAAAAGAAAAGATGATTGGAGAGAAAAAAAGAGAGAAAAAATAGTTTCTATCTCTCTGCATCAGATTCTCATGAATTCTCAAAGAAAGAGTGGAAAGGGTAGTAGTAGAAGAATTACAGACGCAAGGAAGGGGAAAAAAGATCTGCCCTAGGTTTTGCATCAAATCTCATTGTCAGATTGAAAGTTAGAGTAGCGAAAGCTTCTAGAATTTTGCCTTTGTTTTCTAATTTGAACTTGTGATTCGTGAATATAAACAATGACATTGAATGGTTCTGTTATGAATTCTAATGTTCAACCCATGAACTAATTTTCTTTGGGTTGAAATTATTCTGGGTGAATTTTTATTAACTTTAATGTCCATGGTTCGATTTTGAGTTGAATACTGTTCCATTCAGTTTGTGATTATTTTTAATACATGCATGCAAGCTCTAGACATAGATGACTGTGTAGCATGTTAGTAGATCTAATTTAATTTTGAAAAGAATAATTAGATTGGATTATAATTGGTTGATACAAGCAAGTATTTGGAAGAATATTTGTAGCACTCTAGGCATAGAAGTTGCAATCTGTCTAGGGAAATGCAGAAAAATTTGGATATCATTCTTAAGTTCTGTGGACATACAAAAAATTAGAATGATAGCTCAAAGTCTGGCTGTTGAAAGAAGCAGACTGCAGTAGTGATTCCCTAAGCAATAGAATGGTCAAGATTTTTCTATGGCATTCTTATGTTATATAAATAAACATAAGTAATTCCAACCTTTATCATTCAAATTATAAACTCTTTCCTGTTTATTCTATGAGAATTGCCACAACATTTTAATTGCCACAACATATTTTTAATCATAATTGATTTTCTCAACCCTTTATTACATCTTTTTATCAATTAATCACTTATCCAGTTTGCTCAGTTTAATTAGCCAGTTCCATAGTAATAGCATAACCAATTATTTTAGTAAAATCTGATCCTTGTGGAGACGATACTCATTCATCACTTTATTATTTGATTCGATGTGTATACTTGCACATTCACATTACACATTCACACGCGACAAGTTTTTGGTGCCGTTGTCGGGGATCAACAATTTTGATTAAATATTTGGTGTGTTATTATCTTTAAAATTTTATTAGTTTAGCTTAATTAGCGTTTTGAATTTTTTTTTGTTTTTCAGGATTGTTTTTGTTTTTTTTAGTGCATGAGTGAGATATTTTAACAATTGAAGAGTATGCTTTTGATCTAAAAATTGAGAGAACCTTGAGAAGAAGGAGAAAAGAATTGCGAGAAATGGAAAGAATTAGAAATCATCAGGTTCGAGAAAAGCTATTACAGTAAGAAGAAAGGGATCCTGATATTTCTTTAATAATAGATGATAGAGACAAGCCCATCAGAGAACATGTAGTGTCAATCTTAGATGATTTGAATCCAAGAATTATCAGGCCGCATATTCAGGCTCTGCATTACGAGTTAAAGCTGACGATGTTTCAAATGTAACAACCCATTTTTAATGAAATTGGAATAGTGGTTTCGGGACCACAAATCTGAGCCAGAAAGAAAATTTATTTTAATATTATTGTATGGTCCGCATTATGATAGGAATGTTATATGAAAATTTTGATAAGAAAATTTTAGCGATTATGTGTTTAATTAGGGAAAGGACCAAATTGCATAAAATGCAAAAGTTGAGTTCTAGTAGCTATAAGTACCAAATAGCTATGGAATTCAAAATTTGAGATCCTTATATGGTAATTAGACAATTAAAGAAAAGTTAGTAGATATTTTTGATGAATCATCCATGGAAAATTAGAAAAAAAGTAAGGACTAAATTGGAAAGTGGAAAAATTAATGGTTGATAAATAATTAAAAAGAAATAATATCATTTTATATCATCTTTGTAACAGCCCGTTTTTGGGTCAAATCCGAACAGCGGTTTTGAGACCACAAATCTGAAGTACAAATGTCAATTTTATTATTTCTTTAATGTCTACAGTATGATTTGATGATTGTGTGAAAATTTCATTAAGAAATTTTATCGATAGTGTGTCCAATTTGACTAATAGGACTAAATTGTAATAAGTAAAAATACGTGTTCTAGTAGCTAGAGGTGTTTAATTGAAATGAAATTTTAAATTGGAGGTCCTTAAATGGTAATTAGACCATTATACTTTAAGTTGGATAAAAATGGACATGGTTAGATAAAATTTCAAAGTTTTAAGTGAAGGGCATTTTGGTCATTTAGTAAATAAAGACAAAAGTAACTAATAAAAAGATGTCATCTTTTCTAATTTGATCCCTCATGGCCGAAATTCACAAAGGGAAGACATAGCTAGGGTTTGGCCAACTTCCAAGCTCGATTGTAAGTCCGTCTTTGTCCTATTTTCAATGATTTTTACGTTTTTGTGAATGTCGTAACTTGATTTAGCTATTTTAGGGACTAATTTGAAAGAAAATCGAAGTCTAAAATTTTAACTATGTTGAATAGTTGTGTATTTTGATGTCTAATGGTAGAAAATGCATGTTTGGTGTCAGATAAACAACAGTTACCAAGTGATTTTTGATGAAAATTTCAAATAAGAACCTATTTGTAAAAGTTGTAAAATGTGTGTAAAAATGTGAATAAATGAAAAATGTGGGTTATTATGTGCACTATTAATATTCAGCTAGGCTTGGGTAATGAAGAAATCGAATGAAAATCATTTTACGAGCCTAAGGACTAAAATGTAAAAAGTTAAAAAGTTAAGGGTAAAAATGTAATTTTTCCATAAGGTATTTTTGGGATTAAATTGAATAATTGATAATTGAATGAGTTAAATTTGATATTATAGATCAAGAAAGACGAGGTTCTGATCTAGACAGGGGAAAGAACAAAGTTGTGGACTAAATCAAACTATTAGTCATTTTGTGCTGAGGTAAGTTCATATGTTAAAAATAAGCTTTAGAATAATTGTACTTAAATGTTTTAATGTTGCATGAATTGTATGTTTGATTATGTGAATGAGTAAAATTCTACGAACGAGTTCAACGATGATTCGGCAAGTGAGAAGTCCCTTTGAAACTTAGGAATAGATTAGGATACAAGTGACATGTCACTAGGGCTAGTATGTGTTATGTGATTATATGATTTGGGTGCTGGTCTTGTACCTATCGGTGGCTGAGTATACCGACATATGTTGCGGATACTTGACAGCTTGTGGATGACATGGCCTCGAACACGGGCGTGTGCCTTGGCCGTGTGAAGTCTGCACCTATTTTATGAAAATTAATTTTCCACACAGCCTAGCACATGAGCGTGTGACCTCAATTTGTTCATGGGTTACAAGTCATTGGGTTACACGGGGTCGGGACACGGGCGTGTGTAGCCACATGGCCTACCCACACGGGCGTGTGACCTCTGTTTAATGGAAAAATATTCTAAGTTTCGTGAAACTTTCTAAAGTTCTTGGTTTAGTCCCGGACCACTTGCAATGCATGTTTTGGGCCATGTAGGCTCGTATTAGGGACTTTATGATTAATTGCAAATGGTTTTAATTTGAATGCAAATTTATGACTTGGAATTGTGTGAATGCTTGTGTTGTAAGTCCAGTAATGCATCGTACCCTATTCCGGCATCAAATATGGGTAAGAGGTGTTACAACCATCATCTCTAAAAATTCCATGGAAACACTAGGAGAGAGAAAGGAAACTAATCAAGCTTAATTAGGTATGTTTTATTGTCCTGTTTTTAGTAATTTTTATATTTTTTGAGATCGGGATAGTCTAATCTATCTATTTTGGGGATTTCTTTGCAAAGATATCAAAGTATAGAAATCTTGCCATGGATGAATATGCTAAAATTTTAAAATTTATGGTAGTAAATGAAAGATTGTTTATAGACAAACAAATTTTACAAAGTTAATTTTGATGAAAATATGATTTAGGGATTAAATTGTAAAGATATAAAAGTTATGGAAGAATTATGAAATTTGTGAAATACATGTGCCGTAAATGTTATATGAAAATTTCGGTTAGGCTTGGAATAAGGATTAAATTGCGTGAATTTCATTTTCCGAGCCTAGGGATGAAATTGGAATTTATGAAAAGTTAAAGGGCAAAATGGTAGTTTTGCCTAGGGTGTAAATTGATTCCAATTGAGTATTAAATGAATTAAATTGATGATTAAATTCATTTATATAGATCTAGACAACTCAAATTCGAAGGTAGATTGAGGAAAAGAAAAAGTTTCAAATTACTAGATGTTCATACACAAACAAGTGTTGAGGTAAGTTCGTATAACCGAATTGTGTTATTTTATATGCTTGAATTGAATATGGTATGTGATTGTACGAATTATATAAAAAAATGAATAATCATATTTTCAATCATATTTGGAAAATATTAAGTCCTGTTTGAATTACGAAATTTGATGGATATATGTGATTTCCCATATTACTTGTGGTCTTGCATATGTTGCGTACAGAATATAGTTCAAACGGCAATCCTGTTAAAGCCCTCCTGAGTATCCTGTTAAATAGTTCTTGTAAGCATCCTGAGTGATAGTGAATTTGCATGTTTTGCGCACTACCGCAACTTTTTGTTGGCGTCTTGTTACATGATCCGATCGGTTGTGATTCAACATATGATGCAGACACAAATGCAGCTCTACATGAGCATCCTGATATAAGCTCTTATGGGCTTCCTGACATGGCTCTCTTGAACTCCTTATTACCTTATCCGGTGCTCCCTGATAATAACTCTTCAGAGTTACCTGTAAAGCTCTATGAGCTCTCTGATTAAAACTCTTATGAGTTTTCCTATTTAGGCCAGATAAGCGTCCTGTTACATGACTCACATGAATATTCTGATATGTGGCTCGAAAGTGTGTTCCTTGATTATGTGCCCTAATGGGACCCTTGATTATGAATTGACGGTTTACAGTTTTGTACACCTTTTGTGTACTACCTGAGTATCCATTTATATTTCAATAATTCAATGGACAAAACTTCTAACATGAGAAATTATGTGATTAAAAGAGTTATGTCCCGAATACTTCTGAAATACCTGAAAGGAGTGTAGCGTGATGAGCTCATCCATATTTATTTGATGCATAAATGAAATATGTGACTAACTTGCTTACTTGAGTGTATGTTATTAGGCAAATAGCCAATTTGTTGGGAAGCATGTTATTATATACTTATTTTATTGAATGCAATTAGTAAGTTTAATTCCTGTTATACGAACTTACTAGGCATTAAATGTTTACTAGGTTTTATTTTCTCTCTTTTATAGTGTTCGGAAGCTCGTTAAGGTTGGAGAACAGTCGGAGAATCATCATACTATCCTCCAGCTTGTTTTGGTATAAAAAGTAATCCTATTTTCATATAATGGCATGTATAAGTTAATTTGGCCAATGTTGGCAAGTACATGGTTGTTTGTAATTTAGCCATTGGAATGGCTAATAATGGTTTGCTTTGGTATATTGTTATGAGGTTATATATATACATCATGTTTAACATATATGTATGTGGTTGGTTAGATTGAATTAGGGTAAAATATAAGTCTTTACTAAAAGGTAAGTTTGATCATATGAATGTATGTGATGTTATTTCATATACGTTATTGATGTTTGCTTGATTCATATGACTTGAATTGGTTGGCAAATATATGCAAATGTTGTTGTAGGTTGAAGATTAAATTTGGGTAATAAGGCTAGAAAATGACTTTATTTTGTCCAGACGGGCATGTGTCTTGACTGTGTGTGACACACGACATGGCACATGGGAATGTGGATTGGCCGTGTGTCCCCTGCATCTTAAAATTGAGAAAATAGAATGCTCAGAATTGGGCACATGGGTAGAGACACATGCATGTGTCTCAGCCTTATGTGCTACATGGCCCAGAACACAGACGTGTATCTTGGCCATGTGAAACCTGCACCTAATTTGTGAAAATTAAATTGACCACATGGCCTAGCATAAGGGCGTGTGGCAAGCCATGTGGAATAAGTCAGAGAGTTACACGGTAAGGACATGGGCTAAAAAAGGGTTGTCTGCCTCACATCGAATGCTCACACAGCCTGAGACATGGGCATGTCAGTTGATCATGTGATCCACACGGCCTACTCACACGGGCGTGTGACCCCTGTATATGAGAAAAATTTTGAAATTTTGCGAAAACTTCTCTGAGTTCCCGATTTAGTTTCAATTTGATTCTAATATTTAAATTGGGCCTCGAGGGTCTATTCAAGGGACAATATGAATAGTTTCAGATAAGAATAGTAAATGACATGAATTATCTATAACTGTTCTATAAATTTCGGTAATGCTCCGTAACCTTGTTTCGGTGACTGATACGGGTTAAGGGTGTTACATTTATTGTATCAGAGCTATGGTTTAGTCTATTCTTGGACTAACTTAGCAAGTACGAGTTTAGCTATACATGCCATGTAACGCCCCAAATTTTGGGCCTAGAAGTATTAGGTCTTGAGCATGGGAGCAGGTAGGAGGCTTCATATAAATGTCTGCTTCAGTGGTTAAGTGTCCTGGGAAGAGTCTGAGAAGTCTTGGGTTCAAGCCTTGGATTGGGCAAAAGTTTTGTTTTAAATGCATAAACCTCTGCCTCTAGTCAGTTGGCTTTTAAATAAATATGGGTAAAACATGTCAGAAAGGGCTTGCTGGTCTAAGGGATAAGTGGCGTGTTACTGTAACCTAAGGTCTGGAGTTCTAGTCATGCTATGCGCAAGGGGAGTGTTTTATTTTGCTGCTAAGGCCGTGTGGGAATTTTGGTCAACCTAAACTATTGAAATGTTGTAGTGGGTTTTGAATTAAGTGGTTGAGGGAGGAGTGGACGGTATGAAGGGTCTTGGGGAGGAAAATATGGGATTTTGAAAGGAGTTTGAGTGTTGGTGCCGAATTTGAACTTCTAGCTCTCAGGATTTCGGTTTTGGTTTTTTGCTACTTCTCCGTCTTTTCGTTTTTCTCTTCTTGGGGTCGATTATTGCTAGGGATCATTCGGGTTTTTCTCGTTTTTCTTTCTTTGTTTATTTTGAGGTTACACTTCCCTTGTGTTCTTTTCCTGACCGATTGCTTTTTCTTTTCCCTCTCTCAATCGGTTCTTAACAGTTACCCTTTCCCTATGTGCTCTGGCCGAATACTTCTTCTCTCCCCCTCTATTGTCTTTCGATTTTTGGACAAATCCCTCTTCTCATTTTGCTTGCTTTCCTGCCGATTTTCCCTTTTCTATTTCTTCTTCTTTTCATCCAGCAGGCTGTGCATCTTCTTGCATGTTTCGGTGGCCGAATATTGATAGGTAATTCTCTGCTTTACTTCTGCCCCTTTCGATTTTTCTCTTTTCTGAGCACCAGTTCTCCTCTTTTCCTCTTCTTGCTGTTACCCCTCTGTTTACTTTTTCAGTTTAATCCTCCTCTTCGATTCTTGATTCACTGCATCACCGGATTTCATCCTGCTCTGTCATTGTTGGTAAGTGTTTTAGGTATTGTTGTAATGAATCATAAGTTACTGAATGAAAGTGGTGTTGAGTGGTAAGTACGGTTCAGTCAAGATTGAATTATAATCCAAGTATAGGTTTAATAAAAAGGTTGTGACTTTCGTGTAGGTGGAGATCAAGGTTGATTGGTGCGTCTCCTAAGAGCCAAGGGTGCGATTTCGATTGATTTTCGGTAAGGAGGTGGCTATTGTGATCGATTTGGAACTCTGTTAGATTCCATTTGATATATGATTTAGGTAACTGATTAAATGGCGTTTTGATTAAATTCAGGTATAGGAGTATTCGGAATGCGGTTAACTTCAAATCACGTTAGGTGTGTACAAACAAAACTCCAGTTATAAAAATTAGTAAAAGCCGAAATGAGTGAATGTCAACGCCACACGGGTGTGCTCGCGGTGTCTAGGTAGGCCATGTGATTAAACATGGGCGTATTGTCGACATGGTCGGCCATGAGTGATTCCATGGGCTGAGGCCGTTTTGGGCCATATTTGGCTGAACTGGGCCGTGTGAGCCCTAAGGTTATGTGGGCCCCACACGGGTAAACTACACAGACGAGTGGAAATTATTGGGCCAGGTTGTATAATACACACGGCCAAGGCCATTATGGGCCTTGTGGGCAACACGGGCATGTGGGCCCACATGGGCCCGCAAAATAGGCCGTGGGCCTATTTTCACTGTTTAACTGTTAAGATTGCACGTGTCGTCCGAGAAGACTGTGGACCTACTGTTGGGTCAGTAAGTTTACCTAGACCCCCTATTTGATAAAATAACTGTTTTGCCCTATATGGTAGAATGACGGTTTTACCCCAATGTGATGTATGATTGTATTTAAGCATGCCATTTTAGACGCATTGAGTACATGTATGATATTATGACATGACATGACATGACATGATGCATGATGTATTGCATGGGGTTGGTTTTATTATGATTGGAGGAAGTGTACTATACTGGCAGCTTTGCTGCAAATACTGTTTAGCGCCGCAACCGGTACTACTTAGAGTGTAGGGATGAGTAGGTTGATTATATCCTTACATAGAGTGTTGGGTTGGGCGGAGATGGAGTCTAGAGGCTGGTTGGGTAGGATTTCTTGATGGCATATCTGTACTGTTACTGCCATTGAGATGGGCTCAGGCCCAAACTAATACTGATACTGTAATGGGTTAAGGCCCTAATTGAAATTGAACCATTACTGAATGGGCTTAGGCCCAGACGGTATTTGCTCACTGTATGGTTGTTTGATTTGGGATTACACATTGAATTTTCATAAAATCACCCTTCTGTTTATCTGCGTAGGTAATCCCCAGACTTAGGTGAATCGGTGTAGTGGGGGACTCAGAGGTGGCCACACAACTGCTATTATTTTCGCATATGATTTTGGTTATAAGTATTATTAGTTGGGGTGTTTTTATTGTAATAAGGCCTCTTTGGATTTTATTTTTAATTATTGGTTTTTGATTTAATACTGCTAGCAGTAGGAAAAGACGTGAGTTTTTAAAAAGATAAATGTTTTCAAAGATACCATGAACACGTAACCGATTTTAAGAGCTTCCATAAGAAATAACATTTTAAAATAAAAATATATTAATAACATTTTAATGTGAATAACTTTTTGACAATGATTCACATTTTGAAAATGAACGACATGTCTTAAAATCATCATTAAGATCACACAAGTGATTAAATAAAAAAAGAGTTTTCAATGACATCACACTTTACGAAAAACACTTCAATGTGACATCGCCAGATTCGGCTATAGCGTTCAGGACGGGTTTGGGGTGTTACATGCCATTATATAAATTTGATAGTGCGATATCTCCTGACCATTTTTAAATGTGTTTTTCATATAGTAATGTCATCCAATCAAACTAGAGCTGAATCTGAGAAAGCTAAGAGCACTGCTGAAGCTTCTGTACAACGAGCTGTATCTAATAGTAGAAGGCCTGTATTTGAAGGCCGAGGTGATGAGGCAAAAGAAGCCTTCTTTGAAATGATGAACGAGTGGTTTACTAAATATTTGAGAACAAATCCTGCTGTACAACAACCTCCCCCTCCTATTCCTCAACCGGTTCCTGAGATACCATAAGGTGCTGAACAAGTTAGAATCCGTAAGCCTCTTGTAGATAAAATCTGAAAATATGGGGTAGAAGAATTTAGGGCTACTACCAAAGATGAACTGGAAAGAGGTGAGTTTTAGTGGGAAAATACCATTAGGGTTTTGGATGAATTATCACGTATACCAGCTGAGTGCCTAAAATATGCAGTTTTTTTATTAAAAATCATAGCCTACCATTGGTGGAATGCCTTGATTTCAGTTGTACCAAGAGAAAATGTTACATGGGAATTCTTCTAGGCTGAATTCAGAAAGAAAGTACATCAGTCAAAGATTTCTAGATCAGAAAAAGAAAAACCTAGAGCTTAAATAGGGAAACATGACTGTATCTGAATATGAACGAGAATTCGTTAGATTGAGCAAGTACACCTAAGAATGGGTTCCGACTGAGGCTGACCTGTGTAAATGTTTTAAAGAGGGATTAAATGAGGATATCAAACTATTTATTGAAATTCTTGAACTAAGGGAATTTGTAGTTTTGGCTGGTCGAGCACACAAAGCCGACGAATTACGTAAAGAAAAGAAGCAAGCAGATAGAGAAGCTCGAATTTTTGGTAAAAGATTTATGAGCAAGTCACAATCATCTGCTTCAAAGAAATCAAAGAAGTACCATGACTATTTTACTGTGTTTGCGGGATATTCTGGAAAAGAGCGGGGCTCTCAATGCTCTAACTCGAGGTTATAACCAGTGTTGGAAGTGTCGGTAATCCCAAATCAAAATGTAAATATTGTAACAAATTTTATTTTGGGGAGTGTCGTTTGAGAAGTGGAGCCTGTTATCGATGTGGTTCTCTTGATCATTTCCTCAAAGATTGTCCAGAAAGGATTGAAAAAAATACTAATCAAACTTCAAAGCCGAATAATCCCGCCTTGAGAGGCAGACCACCCTGTCACTCTGGTAATGTCAGTGGTAGCCGAGGTACTACAAGAGATACAACAGTTAAGTTTGAAGTACAAGCACTGGCAAGGACATATGCTATTCGTGCTAGAGAAGATGCTTTTGCACCAGACATCATTACTGGTACATTTTCTCTACTTGATACTGATATTACTACTTTGATTGATCTTGGTTCAACACAGTCATACATATGCATAAATTTAGTGTCTGTTAAAAAATTACCTGTTGAATTCACTAAATAGTGGTTAAAGTTTCAAACCTCTTGGGATAGTATGTTATGGTTGATAACATTTGTAAAAACTGTCCGTTGATGGTAAGAAGTTATTATTTCTTAGCTGATTTGATGCTACTGCCCTTTGATGAATTTGATGTAATTTTGGAAATGGATTGGCTAACTCAACATGATGCAATGATAAATTGTAAATAGAAATACATTGTGTTGAAATGTCAAAGTGGTGAATTACTCCATGTTGAATCTAATAAACTTGATGGGTTTTCTAATTTGATTTTAGCTATACCGGTACAGAAATATATTAGAAAGGGATATGATGCTTATCTTGCATATGTTTTAGATACTAAAGAATCTGAGTCAAATATTCAGTCAGAGCTGGTTGTTTGTGAATTTCCTGATGTATTTCTGAAGGAGTTACATGGTTTACCACTAGTTAGAGAAGTGGAGTTCTCTATAGACCTTGTTCTGGGGACAACTCCGATATCTATAGCACCCTATAGAATGGCTCCTACCGAATTGAAAGAGTTGAAAGCACAGTTGCATGAATTGACTGACAAAGGCTTTGCTCGACCCAGTTTTTCACCTTGGGGGTGCTCCGGTTCTGTTTGTATAGAAGAAAAATAGATCATTGAGACTGTGTATTAATTACAGACAATTGAACAAAGTCACAATAAAGAACAAGTATCCATTGCCTCGTATTGATGATCTATTTGTCCAGTTGAAAGGTGCCACTGTATTTTCGAAGATTGATCTTCGTTCTGGTTATTATCAGCTATGGGTGAAAGAATCAGATGTTCCAAAGACAGCTTTCAGAACCAGGTACGAGCATTATGAGTTTCTTGTGATGCTGTTTGCCTTGACAAATGCACCTGCGGTATTTATGGATCTGATGAACAAGATCTTCAGACCGTATCTAGACAAGTTTGTGGTGGCATTTATTGATGATATTTTGGTATATTCTCGAGATAAAAATGAACATGCTGATCATTTGAGAATAGTGCTGTAAACATTGCGTGAGAAACAATTGTATGCTAAATTTAGTAAATGTGAATTTTGGTTGTGGGAAGTTGGTTTTCTTAGACATATAGTATCTGTAGAAGGTATCTGCGTGGATCCGAATAAAATTTCAGCCATTGTTAATTGGAAGTCGCCAAAAAATGTGTCTGAAGTTAAAACTTTCCTGAGATTAGCTAGGTATTATCGAAGGTTTGTTAAAGGGTTCTCAATGATAGCTTCTTTGATGACTAGTCTGTTGTAGAAAGATGTGAAATTTGAATGGTCTAATAAATGTCATGTAATAGCCCGGTTTTAGCTGAATCGGAATAGTGGTCTTGAAACCATAAATTTGAGGTCAAAAAATTATTTTAATATTATTTTTGGTGTTTACAACATGTGATTATATATGTGTGAAAGTTTCGTGGAATAATTTTATCGTTTGAATGTTTAATTTGAGAAAAAACACTAAATCGCGTAAAATGCAAAAGTTGAATTCTATTTGAAAAAGGTGTCTAATTGCTAATGGTCTTTATGATGATATTAGACCATATAGTGGAATTTGACATAAATGGGCTTGTATTAGGTGTTTTTAAATGGTTTTAATTAAGGTTAAAATGGTAAATTTGTTAAGAAGGTTAATATTAATAAAACAAAACAAAAACAAGCCTTATGATCATCTTCCACCACCGATTATTGAAGAAGAAGAAGCCATTTTTGGTGTTTTAGAGTTCGACTAGGATATAGCATAATTAAGATCAAGAAAGAAAGAATTTGGATTTAGATCGGGGGAAAAGCAAGGTTATCGAGTAATCAATCTGATCAGTCAATTCTGAACACTAGGTAAGTTCGTATGTGATAATTTCATTATAAATGTATGTTATATGCTTTGGTATTGCATAAAATGTGATTATGAGTTATGGATAATGTTTGAATTGTGAGTACAACTATTATGGATGTGTTCGATGGTGAAATCAACAAGTGAAACTTCTTGGTTGAACCTTAAGAATAGTTTAGGATGTTAGTGATATGTCATTAGGTTAAAGTATTGGCTTATTTAATCTCATCAAATCAATAAATTGAGATATTACTGGTATCTAAGGAGGATTAGGCCGAGGTTGGGGTTGTTGAACAACTGGATTTTTTCGGATATACTGTGTGAACCATTCTTTCATCATCTGGAAGAAGGCTTGCTTAGCCTCTCCCTCATGGCTACTCATAATAGGTCTAGAATCAGATTGCACTGCCCCTTGAGCAGGAGCGAGTGCATTACTTTTCACATCATCAGCTACGGCTCGATCGGGATCCATATACTATACGAAAACACATTTTAATTATCAGGAATCATCACACTATCGCAGTTTATAAATATGACATGTATAGCTAGACTCATACGCGCTACGTTAGTCTTAGAATCAACTAAGTTGTAGCTCTGATATCAATCAAATGTAACACCCCTAACCCGTATTTGTTGCCGAATTAGGGCTACGACGCATTACCAGACATAGCACAGTTCAGAACAGACATTTACTACATTTCTTGCTTCGTAATTTAAACTCATTAGAACACTTATCTTATTTAATTTCGAACTTAAAACTACTATATTACTATCATTGGCATATTTAAGATTTATTCAAGTATATATAAAAATCATTACATAACATATACCAGACATATAGCAACTATTTTTCATAAGCTGAATATCAAACATAACATTTCATAATCTAAGCATGTTCACATATTGAAACTAATTAACATCCACACAAAAATGCAACCTTGATTATTATACATTATGGCCGAATATATTGTTGTTTATTAGCAAACATAGTGCGCATTTATACCCAAACAATGAACCATAACACAACTTAAGTATCACTTACTTATACAACATTGATTGCATTTAAAATCATAATTTAAGACTAAACATACTTCTTTCCTAATCACAAAACCATGCGCATCATAAGCCATTTTAAGCACAAATAACAACTAAGAGTACACATAATTCATATGCTAATTTTATATGCTTTAATTCATGCCAAAATTTCATTCACACAATCAAGCTAAATTATTTCATATTCGGTCATTCTATATAACATTCAATACATAATATATTTATATAAATACACTATAAACCAAATCTCATGCTTATTATTATAGTTCCAATGCCTTAACCATATATACATATACACTTACATTATCATCTCTAAACAAAATTACCCATTTAAGCATGCCATTTCAAATCGGCACAAAAGTCACATTTCTTAATCCAATTTTCATAGCCTAACATAGTTCACATATGTCCAATACCACAAATCCAATGTTAACATACAACTAAACATTTGATGATAAGATTTAAACACCATAGCCGAATTATAAATAACTTTAAAACATCACCTATATATTTCCTTTCATAATTGAATACATAAATACCTTATAAGCAATGCTCAATTGAATACATAAATACCTTATAAGCAATGCTCAAACCAATTCATGTTACAAATTATGCATCTCAATAATCAGTCCTTAACTATTCATAACCTAAACATATTCATCGACCACATATATATCAAACTTACCAAATGAATAATCATGAGCTTTACATAACATTACTTTAAACCATAATCATATTCCAAACACATCACACACATATAGTATACATATTACTCATCTAATATATTAAACCATAATTGCAAATCATACCAAGAACTTCACACACATATATATCATAACCGAAATCACCTAAGCTTAGACATCATTTCTAGCCATTTTCACATGGCTTTAATAATTACAAACTCAAATTCAACCAAACTAGACTATGCATGCCATAGGTTCAAAATTCAAGCTTTAAAGGTACCGAATAGCGATCGACAGCGTGACGGATTTCCTTGATGATCCCCGAGCGCATAACTAGCTTCCAAAATCTATAAAGAAAAAGGAACATAACACACATAGTAAACTTGAATAGCTTAGTAAGTCATAAGCAATTAAATCATTTCAATGACATTCACAATTTAATTTGATTAAACCGAATCATACTAACCATAACCATACATACATTTATCAAGCTTGTAACTTCATATATTAATACATATACTTTAGCATTATTTTCCATTTGGCCGAATACACATATATTCATAAGCTT
Source organism: Gossypium hirsutum (assembly GCF_007990345.1). Taxonomy (NCBI): domain Eukaryota; kingdom Viridiplantae; phylum Streptophyta; class Magnoliopsida; order Malvales; family Malvaceae; genus Gossypium; species Gossypium hirsutum. Next base: position 68,202,879 of record NC_053431.1, read on the forward strand.
ATTTAACTCTCACTTTCATAATGCACATTTCATTTATTCATACAAAGTATATACTTACCTTACTACTCAATCATTTAACTTAGTACATACTTGACCTTTTAGCTCGATTTCACATTCGATCTTAGCTCGATATTACCCGTTGAACCATTCGAAATTAATAAGGATACTCAAATAATCCAAATGCTCGTACAACGCCAACGTCCCAGATGTGGTCTTACATGTAATCACATATCAATGCCACTGTCCCAGACAAGGTCTTACACGAACTCATATACGATGCCAATGTCCAGGACATGGTCTTACACGCAAATCACAAATCAATGCCAATGTCCCAGATGTGGTCTTACACGAAATCACATATTGGGATCCTATGTCATGACATATGTATCCTAACTATTCCTAAGGTTTGTACGGGACTTTTGGATGTCGTAACTCGATCGATTCAGGCTTATAAATACTTTTCCATACTTAAACAAATTTGGCTTGAACATATATATATATATACACATATACAAGAAATAGCTCAGTTCAGCAAAAATATAATATATATAATCGAATTTAACAACATGTATTTACTTATGAACTTACCTCGCACGAAGACGAACAGACCGGGTCGACTATTCAACAACTTTAGATTTCCCCCGATCCAAATCCGATTTTCTCTTTTCTTGATATAAATTAATATAATTAAACTTATTTAATCAAATATTCAATCAAATTCACCCGAAAACACATAAATGGGCTAATTATACTTTGCCCCAGACATTTCACATTTTTCACGATTTAGTCCCTATTTCACAAAATACAAAATATTCAAAATTTGACTACATCTATGTTAGGCCAAATTTACCCCTAGCCCATATAAGCCCATATGTTTCATTTATTTCACATTTTGACCCCTCAATTTGCAAAATTTACAATTTAGTCCTAAATAGACATTTTTATCAAAAATCACTTAACTAAACATGCTAATCTAACTACATAATCAAGCTTTCAAGAATGGAAAAACTCAAAATCATCATCAATTTCCAAAATTGAACATGGGCTAGCTAGAACACAAAACAACAATCTCAAAAATGTAAAAATATAAAAAACCGAGCAAAACACATACCAAAATTATGCTTCAAAAATGCCGAGTCCTAAAACTCCATGATGAACATTTCCTTCTCAAGTTTTGGCAAAAAAAAAGATGAGTTCCACTAATTCTTTGTTTTATTTTTATTTTATTGACATTAGTTCATAATTTATTATTTTAACCTTAATGAAATAATATAATTACTTTATAATGGTTGTCCATTTTTTTCCATGCATAATTTTAATGGTTAATTTACAACATAAGGATTCCATATAATAAAAGCCATAGCAAAGAGGTACTTTTACATAAAGCATGCTAGTTTTGCATTTTACGCGATTAAGTCCTTTTTCAAAATTCGACACACAACCGATAAAATCAAATCACGAAATTTTTAAAAATATCAATTCTCAAATTATAAGCATGGAAAATAATATTAAAATATTTTTTTGACTCGAATTTGTGGTCCCAAAACCACTATTCTGAATAGGGTCTAAATCGGGCTGTTACAACCATGGTATTGGTACTCCGGGATAAGTTTTCTTGATTTGGCTACGGGCCCTAGTATAAGTACTTATTGATTGAGATCTTGAGTATCCAACTTCTATTCCAAATGGTTCAACGGGTAAAAAAGTGACGTATTTGAGAAAGAGGTTAGTACGAGGTGGTATAGGTACGTACGAAACATATTTGAGTATTACATTGAGAAAGTTCAATGAGATGGTATTTGATCATGTTTTGAGACATGATAAAGGTTTGTGGTTAAAGTGATTTTGATTTGGTAATGTGAATAGTTAAATTACATTTATTTGATGAATTGAGTTAATCACTTAGGAACTTACTAAGCTATGAAGCTTACTCTGTGTTATTTGTCTATGTTTTATAGATAATCAAAGCTAGCTCTGACTCGGGGATCGTCAGTAACTATCATCATACTATCGATCATTTATTCGGTACTTTTGAAGCTCGTAATTTTGGAATATGGCATGTATAGGCTAGTGTCATCTTGGTATGTTTTGAGTTATGATATTAGCCATGAGATTTGGCTTGTAAATGTTGTTGTGTATTTGGCCATATAAGTTAGCTTAATTCATAAGTTTGTTAAGTGATTTATAATGTTTATAATGTCTTAGGTTTTGGAAAGATTAATATGGATTCATGTGTTTGCTAAATGGGTAATTGATTTGGTTAATTGTCAATGATGTATCGTGGTTGAGAAATGGCATATAATGTGTATGAAATAATATGTTTTGGCTGCCTTTGAATGTCTTGAAATGGTACCATTTTGATTGCTAGGTGTACTTGGTAAAAAGGGTGGCAATTTGGCTTTATAAATAGCCTATTTTTGTCCATACGGGTAGAGACACGGTCGTGTGTCTCAGCCGTGTCTGTTACATGGTCATGCTACACAGCCGTATGTCCCTTGAGGTAGCCGTTCAAATTAAGTCAGCATACCCTACAAGTTTGACACGGCCTGACACACGGGTGTGTTTACGGGCCGTGTGTGGCACACGAGCATGTGGCTGGCCTTGTGACCCAAGTCAGTAACCCTTCCTGTTTTCCCACGGCCATAGCACATGGGCATGTCTCCGATTGTGTGGTGCAAGTCAGTATGTATGCCTTGTTTTCACACGACCTGTGACACGGGGGTGTCTGGTTGCCGTGTGAGGCACACGGCCTGTTCACACGGGTGTGTGACCCTTGAATGCTTGAAAATTTTATGTGTTTTCTAAAGTTTGCTAATGTTATTGGTTTAGTCTCAAACTTCTTCCAAGCATGTTTTAAGATCTCGTAGAGTCTTTTAAGGGACATTGTGATTATATTTGATTAATGTTTATATGAAAATGAATGATTTATGTTGTGATTGATCGGTAATGCCTTGTAATCCAATTCTGGCGACGGATATGAGTTAGGGGTGTTCCATGTCAGTAGAGTTTTGACATATTGAAAGCCTTATTAATAGAAACACCAGTGTTAATTTAGCCTGAATCGAGGAAAAATTATAATTTATAGTGATGCATCGTTAAATGGTTCAGGCTGTGTATTGATGCAAGAAGGTAAAGTAATAGCCTATGCTTCAAGACAACTAAAACCACATGAGAAGAATTACCCAATACATGATCTTGAATTGACAACCATTGTATTTGTACTAAAAATCTTACGGCATTACTTATTTGGTGAAAAATGTCACATATTCACTGATCATAAAAGTTTGAAGTATTTGATTTCACAGAAAGATTTAAACTTGAAACAGCGTAGGTGGCTTGAGTTATTAAAAGATTATGATCTGGTTATTGACTATCCTCTAGGAAAAGCTAATGTGGTTGCAGATGCTTTGATCAGAAAATCCCTATTTGCTTTGCGAGCGATGAACACCCAATTGTCTTTATCTGATGATGATTTAGTTATAGCTAAGTTAAAAGCTAAACCAAAATTTCTGTAACAGATCTGTGAAGCTCAAAAAGATGATAGGGAGTTAGAAGAAAAACAGATACAGTGTGAATCAATTTCTGATTCAGAATTTCAGATTGGATCTGATGATTGTTTATTATTCAGAGGCAGAATATATGTACTGAAGAATTTAGAACTGATACAGAATATCCTCCTTGAAGCTCATAATGGTACTGTAGCACCCCAAACCCGGCCCAAACGTTATGGCCGGATCCGACATGCCACATCGAAGCTTTAAAAACATTTTATATTGTTGATCCAGAAAAACCTACTTAGTGTTTTAAAAGATAATTTCATTATAGGTTAAAGTGAATGGAAGCTGTGCACTAGGTAGAAAACCGGAAAAGAGGAGGTGAGTCTATCGGACTACTTAAGTACCAAGCTCCCTTCGGATCCAATCCTAGACATGCACACCGCCATTGCCACACTTTAATGTCATGTATATTTCTAGGAAACCGATTTGATTAAGTCATTTTTAGGAAAAGTGATTAATTTTGGAAAATACTTTCATTGCGGAAGCTTTGCTTGTTGTCATGTTATTTTGAAATCAATTGTTGTTTTTTTTGAAAAGCGCCCTAAAGCTATCCAATTTCAACAGTTAAAATAAGTAATACCTATCTTAGTAATACATATTAAAACCATCAAAAATAATTAAGCGGCCTTATTACATTTAAAAACCCAAACCTCAACGTAAATAATAGGATGTCCAGTTCACCAGAAGAAAACCAAACTTTCAGAATGGGTGGCCACTCCGAATTCCCTCACAGCTCCAAGCCCACTATGGTTAGGGATTTCCTGTGTGGATGAAAATAAAAGGGTGAGTTTGGAGAAACTCAGTGTGTAAGGAAAACCCATTCAAAAACCAAGTTAGCTCAAGCCTATTGGGCCTAAGCCCATTCAGGTAACAGTGGTACTGGACCAGAGCCCTTTTCAGATTACAATAAACTGGGCCTTAGCCCCTTATTCAGATAACAGTATGGCCCAGAGGCCCATTTCAAAATACATGCAACATCAATAACATATGCAAGCCCATTTGGGGAGACTACTCAACCCACCAACCACTACACTCCACCCGTACCAGCCCTACACTCCATGTGGGGAATAGCTCAACCCACCCAGCCCAACACTCCACAGTTGCAGCCTTGCTGCTCAGTTAACAGTAAATTGAGGCAAAGCCTCCAGTACGTGGACAAGCCACTTTCAGTACTTCTTTCGTCAACATCCCAATCCCATGCATCAAATAATAACAACATGGCATGCAGTAAATAACAACAGTCAAACATGCATTTAGGTCAATTTAACCCTAGGGGTATTTCGGTAATTTATCTACTAGGGGTAAAACTATAAATTTTCCACTTTTAAAGGTATTTCAGTAATTTATCTATTTTAGGGTTTTTCATGCATATTCCTACTTTTCACGTACTAACAGAATCACTACCGAGGGTTCTTACCGAATTGGGCCCATTGGCCCATCATTCCAATTTTGGCCCATTAAGCCCAAAAATATCGAGGGCACAGAAATCATGCACTTTGCAGTCCAAACATTGTAGCTTACCAAAAACATTAATCGATTTACCTCACGAGCATTCGCACACTCACAAATCTACAAAATACCGATTTTTGGGATTTCAGCTTTTCGGCTTTTGCCAATCTAGACTAAGAAAGAGGGTGTTAGTTACACACCTGTTTGCGACGATATGCTGACGAGATCCACACACGAACCGCCTACAATTGGATTACTAACACGTTAATCTAACTATTCAAATACAAACTACGTATTAACCCCTTACAATATTCGGCCAACCACACCTACAGTTCATAGTAAGCTTATAAGAAATCAATAAGCAACTCAGTAACAAATTTTTGTCAATGTTTACCACATAATCATAATCTCACTGCAAGCTGCCTTCCTGAACAACAGTCACTAAATCATTTATAACTGGAGCTACGAAACTCCAAATCAAGTGCTGTTAATTTTACCTGAAAATAGACTCATATATATTCTATCCATAAAATTTTCAGAATTTTTGGTTTAGCCAATAAATACCAGATTTTTCTTAAAGTTTCCCATGTTTCACTGTTTGACTAATCTGACCACTCTTCATTACGAATCAAATTTCTCATTGTACAGAATTCAAAATATGTTCTCGTTTATTTCATTTGAAAATAGACTCATTAAAATTTAATTACATAATTTATTCAGCTTCTAACTCACCTCCCACAATTTATGGTGATTTTCCAAATTCACGTTACTACTGCTGTCCCAAGCAGATTTATTACCAAATCACTCTTTCACACATAACTTGCATGCATGTTTTTTTTTAAACATGTATATCACCAATCAATCATCACATATCTATGATTTTACTTAAGTATAATCTCCATTTCATCATTTTAAAGCACAACATATTAGCCGATTTTTCCCCTTAGCATCTAAGCACATGCATGCTCATTTGTTTGGCTCAACTTCACATATCTTCCATTTTTCATCAAAAGAACATGAAACAACAACCATTTCCTTCATTTTAATTCATGACCAAATGCTCACAACACAACCAAAAACCAAAATATGCTTCAAGAGTTAAGGTAGAATCTAGAAGAACTCATGAACATCAAGATAGTAGCAAACTACCATGAACTTACCTTCAATTTTTTCCCCAAGTGACCGAACATTCAAGAGCTTTCTCCTCTCCTTTCTCTTCTCTAACTTTAGGCTATGATGAACAAAGATGGACAAAACTTTGTTCTTTTCACCCCTTTTTCTTTTCATCCATTTAATTCTTTAATACAAAAGACATGAAATGCCCATCATGGAACATTTACCTAAACCATTATCATGGAACATTTACCTAACCCATTATCATGGAATATTTACCTAATCCATTATCATGGAACATTTACCTAACCCATTATCAATTTGTACCATGAATTATCGATATCAAGTGCTCATATTGTCTACAACAACATGATGGCTGGCCACTTCATGTAAAATGGGAGGTTTGTCATGCAAATCCTCCTATTTTGCACTCCTATTTATTTGGCCACTTCAATTTAGCCTATAGCATTTTGAAACATTTTCACATAGGTTCTATTTCATAATTTCACCCCCTTTTTCTTATGGAACAAAAATTAACTAAAATTGTCGGGTTCTATCTTAAGCTTGGGCCTTCTAGAGGCCCACTTACATAATTAAACCTATGCCAACATTCACAGAATTCTCAAAAATTGGGGCGTTACAAGTACCATGGCTATTCATCCTGGTAGTAAGAAAATGTACAATGATCTGAAAAAGATGTGTTAGTGGCCAGGAATGAAACGGGATATTTTTGAATATGTATCTAAATGTTTGATATGTCAGCAAGTAAAAGCTGAACATCAAGTGCCTTCTGGATTATTAAAGGCAGTTATGATACCAAAACGAAAATATGAAAGAATTACCGTGGACTTTGTATTGGAATTACCCCTGTCTCTGAAGAAGAAAGATGCTATTTGGGTAATTGTTGATCGATTAACAAAGTCTGCACACTTTTTTCCGGTACGTATGGATTTTTCCTTGGAAAGGTTGGCTGAATTATATGTTTCTGAGATTTTCAGATTGCATGGAGTGCCGGTCTCCATTATTTCAGATAGAGATCCTCGATTTACATTCCAGTTTTGGAATAAACTGCAAGAAGCCTTGGGTACACAATTACATTTCAGTATCGTATTCCATCCTAAAACTGATGGACAATCCGAATGTGTTATACAAAATTTGGAAGATATGCTTCAGAGTTGTGTTCTAGAGTTTGAAGGTAACTGGGAAAAGTATTTGCCTTTAGTTGAATTTGCATTTAATAATAGTTATCAGTCCAGTATTAAAATAGCACTATAACAACCCGTTTTTAGTCAAATCAGAATAGTGATTTCAGGACCACAAATCTGAAGTCAAAATAATTATTTTATTATTATTTTAATGTTTACTGCATGATAAAATGATTGTGTGAAAATTTCGTTGAGAAATTTTATCGTTTGAATGCTTAATTCGATAAAAATGACTAAATCGCGTAAAGTGAAAAATTGGAGTCCTATAAGCTAAAAGGGTTTATTACCTATGAACATAAATAGTTGATGGGTTTATGTTGCAATTATCCCATTATATTAGTAAGTGGACAATTATGGGCATTGTTTAAGTGATTTTTGTATATTAATTATAAGGTTAATATAGTAAATTAGTTAATAATTAAGATAAAATAAGTTAAACAAAAGAAAAAACTTTCATTTTCTCTTGTTATCACTGAAAATACAAAGAAAGAAGAAGCCATGGAAGCTATTTAGGGTTTGGTCATTGCATTGCTCAATTGTAAGTCCATTTTTGTCCCGTTTTAATGATTTCTATGTTTTTGGGATCATTGCAACTAGGTCTAGCTAGCCCAGGGACTATTTTGCAAAACTGTCAAAGATTTTGAATGTTTCCATTGATGAATAAACATGTGTTTTGATGTTTGATGATAGATTATGAATGTTTGTTGTGAATTATACAAGTTTTGTTAAGTGATTTTTAGTGAAAATGCAAAATAGGGATTAAATTGTGAAATGTAGAAACTTTGTGGTTAAAATGTGAAATAAATGAAAAATATGGGCTGGTAGGGGCAAAATAGTAATTTTACTAGCATGGGTTAATCTTAAATTGTATGAATTTGTGTTTTTATGAAATAAGGACTAAATTGTAAAAGTTGTGAAATATTTGGGGCAAAAGTGTAAATGTGCTTTAATAAGTGTTTTGGATTAAATTGAATAGTGAGGTAATTAAATAAGCTAAATTTGATTACATATAGATCAAGATAAGTGAAACTCGAATCTTGATCGGGGGAAAAAATAAAGTATCAAATTAGTCGGTTCATTCCATCATTTTTGTGAATCGAGGTAAGTTCGTATGTAATAAGTTTCATTACAAATGTATTTTATATGCTTTGATGTCACATAAGCTGTGAATACAAGACTACGGATATGTTCGATAGTAATTCGACGACGATTCGGCAAACGAAATCCCGATTGAACCTTAGGAATAGATTAGGATACTAGAGACATGTCATTAGGGAATTCATTGATTTGGCTTCGGGCCATGATATCGGCACTTCGGGTTCGAGTTTCATTGATTTGGATTTGGGACATGATATCGACACTTCGGGTGCGTGCTTTATTGATTTGGCTTCAGGCCATGATATTGGCACTTCGGGTGCAAGCTTCATTGATTTGGCTTTGGGCCATGATATTGGCACTTAAGGTGCGAGACTCCCGAGTATCCAAAATTTATTCTGAATGGTTCAACGGGTAAATGAATGATGTGGTTGAGTATGAGATTGATACAAGATGGTACAAGTATGTACATAAATCAAATAAGCTTTAAATAGAAGAAATGGTGAAGAATACATATAGTTTTGTGAATGAGTATTTGAAAGCTTTGTTAGTTAATATGAATTATATGTGTTTATATTCAATTGATAAATCATGTGTTTATGGTTATATTAAGTTCATTCATATGAGGTTCCTAAGCTATAAAGCTTACTTTGTTTATTTTCCCATGTTTTATAGTGAATTCAAAGCTAGCTCGGACTCGGGGATCATAGGAGACATCGTCACACTATCCAACTATCAATTTGGTACTTTTGAGCTTATGCTTTGGGTCATATGGCATGTATAGGATATTGGTCATTTTGATATGTATTTTGGTAATGTGTTGTGCCATTTGGAATGGCTTGTAAATGTTTATATTTTGGTTTGTATTTATAGACATGAGTGATGGCTGATTTTGGGTTATTTTGGTATGTTTGAATCATGTATATATATATGTGCATGTGATGCTTGTGGATAGTTAGCATTAATAGATATCTGATAGCCAAGTTTTGATTGATTAACATACTTGAGAAAATAGATCAAATGATGCATAGCTGATAATGGTCATATTGATGAATTGAGGAAGTAAAGCTTGGTACAAATAGTATAGCATATTTAGTGATTTATGCATATGTAAAATGGAAGTATAGAATGTACATGATTTATGTTTGAATTGGCTAGTTTAAATGCTTATATATGCTATGTGTTGGTGCCAATTGATGTGGTATAGGTATATGCAAGTCTGGGTGGTAAGATTAGCTTGGTAAATAGCCTATTTTTGTCCACATGGGTAGAGACACGGGCGTGTGTCTCAACCATGTGTGACACATAGTTATGTTACACGGCTGTGTGTCTCCTGGTGTTGAAACTAAAATCAAGTTATTATGATCCACACGACCTCACACATGGGCGTGTGACTTGGCCGTGTGGCATAAGCCAATATACCCTACAGGTTTGGCATGGCCTAGTACACGGCTTGACACACGGGCGTGTATGGCTATCTTTAGGGCACACGAGCTAGCCAAACGGGCGTGTGTCCCCTTTTTCTTTTGAGAAAATTTTTCTAAGTGTTCAAAAAGTTTCCAGAGTTATCGATTTAGTCACGGATCACTCCCAATGCATATTTTGAGCCTCGTAGGCTTGTATTAGGGACAAAACAATTAATTGTGATTGAAATGTATATGATTTGATTAATTGTATGTGAAATGTAAATTTAAAATATGTTATAAGTTCGGTACTGCTCCGTAACCCTATTCCGGCGTTGAATACGATTAAGGGGTGTTACAAGCACCATATGAGGCTTTGTATGGTCGTAAATGTAAAACTCCATTATATTGAATAGACCTAAGTGACAAAAAGATACACAGAGTTGACTTGATCCGTGAGACGGAAGAAAAGGTAAGGGTGATTCGAGATAATCTGAAAGCAGCCTCTGATCGTCAAAAGTCTTATGCCGATCGTAAATGAAAAGAAATAAAATTTCAGGTCGATGACAAGGTATTTTTAACAGTATCACTTTGGAAGAAAGTTCCCCAGTTTGGCCGTAAAGGAAAATTGAGTCCACGGTTTATCGGACCATATGCGATTATTGAAAGAATTGGACTTGCTGCTTATCAGTTGGCTTTACCACCAGAACTTGACAGAATTCATAATGTTGTCCATGTGTCCATGTTACGATGGTATAGATCAGATCCTTCAAATGTAATTTCTTCTATAGAAGTTGAGATTCAACCTGATATCACTTACAGTGAGGAACCGATTAAAATCCTGGCACGTGAAACAAAAATGTTAAGAAATAAAAAAAGGTAGCATTAGTAAAGTTTCTTTGGCAACGACATGGGATTGAAGAAGCTACCTGGGAACTAAAGGATACCATGAGAAAGCAATACCCGAATCTTTTTACTGGCAGGATTGGTGACGACAAAAATTCTTAATGGGGAGAGTTGTAACAGCCCATTTTTAGTGGAATCGGAATAGTAGTTTCGGGGCGACAAATCTGAGCCTGAAAGAAAACTTATTTTAATATTATTGCATGGTCCACATTATGATAGGAATTTTATATGAAAATTTTGATAAGAAAATTTTACTGATTATGTGTTTAATTAGGGAACGGACCATGTAATGCCTCGATTATTTGGGCTTAATGGGCCACACGAGCATGTGGGCCCACATGGGCAGTATGATGGGCTCGGGCCCATTTGTGCTGTTTAACTGTTAAAGGTTGCACGGGTCGTACGAGATGATTGTATCCCTACTGTTGGGTCAATAAGTGTACCTAAACCCTAATCTATGAAATGTCTGTTTTACCTCTAGGAGGTAAATGACCAATATACCCCTATGTGTTGTATGACTGCTTAAGCATGCCATTCTTATCGTATGTACATTTATATTATGTTGCATTGCATGGGGTGGGACATATGTTTTATTGGAGGAAGTGTACTAAAAGGCTATAAGCCTATTACTGGCAGCTTTACTGCAAATACTATTAGTGCCAAAACCGGTACTTTATCCTGGAGTGTAGGGATGGGTGGGTTGATTTATTCCATACATGGAATGTAGGGTTGGACGAAGTGGAGTGTAGAGGATGGTTGGGTAGGACTTGTTTATGCATTATTGATACTGTACTAAATAGGGCTAAGGCCACATTGATACTATTGTGGATATGGGCTTAAGCCCAGACTGTTCAAATGTAGTGTGTTTGTTTATTCATTGATAGGGATTACACACTGAGTTTCATAACTCACCTTTTCGGCTTAAATGTGCAAGTAATCCTTAGGCGGGACGGTGCTGCGAGGGACTCGAAGACGGCCACACCACTGATGTTAATTTCGTTCTGTTTTAGTAAAAGTAGCTTAATTTGGGTTTTTTTATGTAATAAGGCCGTTTTAAGTTTTATTTTTATTTGGGTATTTTATTAAGTTAACTTAAATCTGTTAGCTATAGGTTCCGGGCTTTCTAAAAAGCAAATGATTTTCAACTATCATACTACGTAACTTGGTTTAAAAGCTTCTGCAATAACAAATGGTTTAAACCGTAATAACAATCTAAGTATGAGACATGTTTTGTAAATGAACCTGAAACTTTGGAATTGGATTAAATAAATCAACTTTTCAAAGTTTCCCAAACAAGGATTTAAACAGCATGAATTCTTTTCTGATAAATTTATGTTTTGTTCAAAACCCACTTCAATGGGACATCACAGATTCAGTCATGAAGTCTAGGCCAGGTTTGGGGTGTTACATTTAGTGGTATCAGAGTCAGGTTGTAAAACTCGACTGTAGATTTGGTTTTTTTTTCTAAAAGGTGGTATACAGTAGAATTGTTTGTAATGACAAAAATGTTTTGAAGTGTTGTATCCGAAAGTGGGGTCTACCGAGTCTCCAGCTCCAATCCTGTAAGTTCTCTAAAAGTACTGATTGTTTTAATTGAAATGGGATTATCATAGATGATAAACTATACTGAAACCTTTGTTAGGGAAACCTAAAACTGTAGTAAGACTACGATCTGCGGAAACAAACAATTTTGAATTGTTGATGCTATATTTCATAAAACATCTACTAATAAACACTAGAACTATAAAATGATACATAAAACTGTTAATATGGATAATACGCAAATCGACTATGAGCACTAGAAGTACTCGTGGAAGGGGTACTAGAGGCTGCGGCAATGGCCGTAGAGGTGCTCAGGTTGGGTCTTCGGCATTGGGCCATATGCCTAACATTGAGGCAAGAGAGGCACCGGCTTCAGCGGTGACTAAGACTGGGTCGCATAATCGTGCAGCTCGGGATGACGCACTGTCCCAAGCTATGCTTCAGATTTTGGAAAGGGTCGCTGGGCCCAATATTGGTACTGTGGGCCGTGGGTCGGTAACGAAATGACTTAGGATTAATGGGGCTGAGATCTTTAAGGGTATCGTTGGAGTGGCCCCTATTATGGCAACGTACTGGATATAGGCTACAGAGAGGATCATGGATGACCTTGACTGCACCCTAGAGCAGAAACTAAAAGGTACATTGTCGTTGTTGAGAGAGGAAGCCTATAAGTGGTGGCTTGTTGTGAAAGATGGTACTCAGCCTGATCGATTAACTTGGGAGTTTTTCAAGAGTGTATTTCAAGGGAAATATATGGGCGCTAGCTATGTGGATGCCGCAGAAGGGAATTTTTGAATCTGACTCAAGGGGATAAGTCCGTAGCTGAGTATGAGGTAGAATTTTTGCGATTGAGCTGCTATGTGCGAGGCATAGTAGGCACTGAGTATGACGCTGTGTTTGTTTTGGGGATGGCCTTAAAGATAGTCTGTAGGTTTTGATAGCTCATCAGAGGAAGCGAGATTTTGTAGTTTAGTAGAAAAGGCAAAGTTGGCTGAGGAGGTGAAGTACGCTGAGCTACCAGAATCGTGAGAAGGATAAGGGGAGAAACAAGAGGGTTTTGGAGTCCTCAGGTTCAGCTATGACACTTGGGAAAAAGGGTAGAGTTGATGGGCCAGCTAGAGTTGGGGTCCCTGTTGCTACTTTTGGGTCACAACCTTGTACAGTTTGTGGGAAACGCCATCAGGGCGAGTGCTAGGTACAGAAGAGGGCATATTTTAGATGCGGATCTATAGAGTATCGCATCAATAATTGTCCAAGGAGGCCCGATCAGATGCAAGCTACTGGTAGGGGTACTGTTCAGCCACAAAGGGGTTTTCAGTAGTCACCGAGAGGTCGTGGTCTGGCCAGAGGTTGAAATGGTATGGGTCGTGGTCATAGAGCACCGGGCAGAGGTGCTGGTCATACCGAGGCAAGGCTATTGGCATTGGTTTATGCTGCATGTCACCGAGAGGATGGAGACACCTCAGATGTTATTACGGGTAGTTTTTTATTCATTGTGTACCTTACAGTGCATTGATTGATGTGGGTTCTGTGCACTCTTATATAGCATGCACTGTGTCTGAGACTTTGGGGGTGGTATGTGAAAACATTAAGAGTAATGTTTTTGTGTTGAGTCCATTAGGGCAGTCAGTGAGAGTGAACAAATTGTTTAAAGATGTACCCTTAGAAGTTCAAGGAAAAATCTTGTTAGTTGATTTGATGGAACTTCCTTTCAGGGAATTTGACGTAATTTTGGGCATAGATTGGCTAGGTAAGTATAGGCGAATTTGGACTGTGCTTCTTAGCAGGTGGTCCTAAAAACTGTAGAGGGTGATGAGGTGGTTATGATTGGGGAGCATCGAAATTATCTTTCAAATGAGATTTCTGTACGGAGAGCTCAGAAGATGGTACGTAATGGTTATGAGGCATATTTAGCCTATGTCAGTGCTTCTGGAACTGAGGATGCATCTGTTAAGGATATCAGAACAGTTAGGGAGTTTCTGGATGTTTTCCCCGATGAACTATCGGGGTTACCTCCTAATCGCGAAGTTAAGTTTAGGATAGAGCTCTTGTCGGGTACAGCTCCGGTGTTTATCGCCCCTTATAGAATGGCACTGAAGGAGCTCGTAGAGTTTAAGGCTCAAATTCAGGAGTTACTGGATCGGGGGTTCATCCGCCCAAGTATGTCTCCATGGGGAACACCGGTGTTGTTCGTGAAGAAGAAGGATGGAATCATGCGCATGTGCATCGACTATTTACAGCTAAATAAATTGACTATTAAGAATAAGTATCCCTTACCGAGAATTGACATTCTTTTTGACCAATTTCGAAGAGCTTCGATTTTCTCTAAGATTGATCTCCGATCGAGGTGTCATCAGCTGAGGGTCAAGTAGGCTTATATATACAAGATAGCATTTAGGACTCATTATGGTCATTACAAGTTTTTAGTGATGCCGTTTGGACTAACGAATGCACCAGCAGCTTTCATGGATCTGATGAACCGAGTGTTCCAGCCTTATCTAGATCAGTTCATAGTGGTGTTTATAGATGACATTCTGGTGTACTCGAAGACTGAGGATGAACATGATGCTCATCCCTGAGTGGCACTGTAAATTTTAAGAGAGAAGTAGTGTATGCGAAATTCAGCAAGTGTGAATTCTGGCTACATGAGGTAACTTTTTTGGGTCACGTGGTGTCTGCTGAGGGGACTAGGGTTGATCCTCGAAAAATTGAAGCGAATCTAGACTAGAAGCAACCTAATTTGGTGTTAGAGATTCAAAGCTTTTTGGGTTTGACAGGGTATTATAGACAGCTTGTTGAGGGATTTTCGTTGATTGCGGCACCTCTGACTAAGTTGTTACGTAATGGGGTGCTATTTCATTAGACTGATAAGTAGGAGGAAAGTTTTGAGAAGCTTAAGAAAGTTCTAACTAAGGCTCTTGTCTTTATACAGCCAGAATCTGGGAAGGAATTCACTGTCTACGGTGATGCATCACATGTTGGCTTGGGATACGTGTTGATACAAAAGGGTAAGGTAGTAGCTTATGCGTCTCGTCAGCTTAAGACAAATGAGGTGAACTACCCGACGCATGACTTGGAGCTGGCAGCGGTGGTATTTGCATTGAAGATTTAGAGGCATTATCTGTCTGGTGAGAGGTGCATCAATTACATTGATCACAAGAGTCTCAAATATCTTTTCACTCAGAAGGAGTTAAACCTTAGGCAACGTAGATGAATAGAGTTGCTTAAGGATTATGACTGTTCGATTGAATACCATCCTGGAAAGGTTAATGTAGTAGCTGATGCACTGAGCCGTATGGCTGTTACTGATTTGAGGGTGATGTTTACTCGTCTCAGTTTATTCGACGATGGTAGTTGACTGGCCAAACTTCAAGTTAAACCGAGATGGATTGAGCAAATTAAAGTTAAGTAGTTGGAGGATAAGTCATTGGGTTCGCAGTTCCGACAGATAGAGATTGGGGAAACCTCAGATTTTGGGCTGAATAGTAAAGGGGTACTGTGTTTTCGTAGGAGAGTCTGTGTGCCGAAAAATGCTGATTTGAGGTAGTCAATACTACAAGAGGCGCATAGTAGTCCTTACGCTATACATCTTGGTGGGAATAAGATGTACTAGGACCTTCGGGAATTGTATTGGTGGCCAGGACTTAAGTGGGAAGTTACTGATTTTGTGAATAGGTGGTTGACTTGCCTGCAGGTTAAGGCGGAGCGTCAGTTGCCTTCAGGGTTGCTTCAGCCAGTTAAGATTCCACTTTAGAAGTGGGAGAGAGTAACTATGGAGTTAGTGGGCTACCCCTAACGCCTTCTAAGAAAGATTTGGTATGGGTCATCGTGGATTGGTTGACCAAGTCTACCCACTTTATACCTGTTCATACTGATTACTCCTTACAGAAGCTAGCTAAGTTGTATGTATCCAGAATTGTGAGACTGTATGGGGTACCGTTTTCCATCATATTCGATAGAGACCCTCGCTTTACGTCACAGTTTTGGAAGAAGTTGCATGAGGCCCTGGGTATAAGGTTGGACTTCAGTACCGTGCTCCATCCTTAGACAGATGGTTAGTCAGAGAGGGTGATTTAGATCCTAGAGGACACCTTAAGAAGTTGTGTGATTGACTTTTGGGGTAGTTGGGAGGATTGCTTACTATTGGCAGAGTTTGTATACAATAACAACTACCAGTCTAGCATTCAGATGGCACCTTACGAGGCATTGTATGGTTGTAAGTGTCGTACTTCTCCTTGTTGGACAGAATTGAGTGAGCGGCGTGTTTTGGGTCTGGAGCTAGTATCTGATACCGAGGATAAGGTCAGATTGATTCAAGATCGACTAGAGGCAGCATCAGACAGACAGAAGTCGTACGTGGATCTGAAGCAGAAAGAGATCGAGTTTTCTATGGGGGACTTAGTATTTTTTAAGGTCTTGCCATGGAAGAAGGTTTTGAGGTTTGGTCAAAAGGGTAAGCTAAGCCCTAGGTTCATTAGGCCTTACCGTGTATTGAAGCACGTGGGACCGGTTGCCTACCAACTTGAGTTACCTCCAGAGTTAGATCGGATTCATGATGTGTTTCACGTCTCTATGTTAAGGTGATATTGCTCTGATCCTTCACACATCATTTTGACTGATGAGATTGGGGTTAGACCAGATCTGACCTTTGAGGAAGAGCTAGTCCAGATTTTAGATCGTGATGTGAAAGTTCTGAGGAGGAAGACAGTTGCACTGGTTAAGGTACTATGGCGTAATCACAATTTTGAAAAGGCTACATGGGAACCCGAGGAGATGATGCGATAGCAATACCCTCATCTATTTTAATCAGGTAAATTTTGAGGCTGAAATTTTCTTTTAGGGGGTAGAGTTGTAACGCCTCGATTATTTTTGAGTAGTTTTAATTGCGTGTTGAGGCATGTTGACTTGCTTGTTGTGATGGTTAAGGGTCTTGAGTAGTGTAAGAAGGCTTTGGTTCAAACCTGGGCTGTAACAAAATTTTGTTTTATTATTGAATAAACCCTTGCCTGTTGATGGTGGACTTTTAAATTGAAATGAGTAAAACATGGCAATGAAATGCCTGTTGGCGTGTTGGTAATGGCGTGAAGGGGAATCCTAAGGGTCTTGAGTTTGAGCTACCCTTTGCACAAGGGAGTCTTATTTTGCTGCTCACACAAGGTAGGTGGTTGTGTGAGACCGAAACTCTGAGGGTTTGGAGTGGTTGAAGGAGAGTGGTGTGTGGCTGGTTGTTGGGGGAAAGTTTGAAGGGAGTTTGAATAGGTGTTTGAGGGATTTGGGGAGAGATAAGGGAAGAGACTTTAGGGGAGTTGAGGGCTGAGTAGTGTTCGGTCGAATGTAGAACTCCTTAGTGTTGAATTTCGGTCATAAGCAAGAAGTGTCGAATTTGTTCGGGGTTTTGCTATTCTTTTTTTATTTTTGCGAAAACGTTCGATTTTGGTTTCTCTGCACTCTCAGGTAGAAGCCGATTATTGCTTGTCATCTGGGTAACTCGGTTTTGTCTTTTTCAATTGTTGGTACTTTGTTGTTTTTGACCACTTGGTTCTCCTTGAAACCGACTGTTTCCTTTCTTTCCCTCTGAGCCTTTTTTCTAGATCGATTTCTTCTATCAACACTTTCTCCCTCAACCCTTGTTTTTCCCTAGCCGATTATCTGGTTTCTTCTCCCCCTCTATTTCTTTTTTCTCTTCACCCTTCCATTGCGTTTGGTGCACTGGCAGATTGGTGTTTGGTAAGTCTATTGTGTTTCTTCATCCTCAGTTCCTACCTTTTTGCCCTCGTTTATGGTGTTCTTGCATTACAATTCTGCGTGAGGAGTGAAGGGATTCTCAAGGGACTTCTATGACGTTCAAACTCTCGAGCCATCATTCGGCTAAAGGTAACTCAACCCTTTTGGTAGTAGAGGTTGTTAGCCGAAAGTTCTACTTTCTTGTATTTGATCTAATATATTCTATAAGGCTATTTTGATTCTAGTTGAGTGTGTTGAGACCATCTTTTAATAGACCACTTTGGGTAGTGTAGATCCTTAGCAAGGAGTGTCGATCGCTAGGTTAAGGAAGGAGCGAACTCTGCTTGCTTAATCAGGGAAGTTAGTGGTACGGTTGGAGTTTTTACATGTTGTTAAGAAGGTGTTAACCCTAATGATTTAAGGACTAACATTGGATTATACTTGGATCAGGGTTGGGACGCATGGAGCTCGTTGTTCTTTCCTCAAAAGGTGTGTAATCACACTACTTCCATCAGTAAATGACAAAAGCCAAAAAACGGTTACCACCGTTATCACGCGGCCATGCACTTACCCGTGTGGTCGTCTAGACGCATAAATGCGAGCACATGACTATAGAGACCACCACGAGCAGTCTCGTGAGTGTAGGCCGCTTTGGGCCACGTGGGGCCGAAATAGGCTATATGGGCCCCATAGGCCCATGGGCCCGCACGGATGTGTGGGAACTATCAGGCCGACAGCATTATGTACACGGTTAAGGCCATTATTTGGGCTTAATGGGCCATACGAGTATGTGGGCCCACATGGGCCGTATGGTGGGCTTGGGCCCATTTGTGCTGTTTAACTTTTAAAGGTTGCACGGGTCACATGATACTACTGTGGACCTATTTTTGGGTTGGTAAGTGTACCTAAAACCTAATCTGTGAAAAGACTATTTTACCTCTAGGAGGTAAATGACCAATATACCCCTATGTGTTGTATGACTGCTTGAGCATGCCATTCTTATCGTATGTACATTTATATTATGTTGCATTGCATGGGGTGGGACGTATGTTTTATTGGAGGTAGTGTACTGAAAGGCTATAAGCCTATTACTGGCAGCTCTGCTACAAATACTGTTAGCGCTAAAACCGGTACTTTATTCTGGAGTGTAGGGATGGGTGGGTTGATTTATTCCCTACAGGGAGTGTAGGGCTAGACGGAGTGGAGTGTAGAGGATGGTTGGGTAGGACCTCTTTATGCATTATTGATATTGTACTGAATAGGTCTGAGGCCCACACTGATACTACTATGGATATGGGCTTAAGCCCAGACTGTTCAAATATTGTGTGTTTGTTTGTTCATTGATAGGGATTACACACTGAGTTTCATAACTCACCTTTTCTGCTTAAATGTGCAGGTAATCCTTAGGCGGGACGGTGCTACAAGGGACTCAGAGATGGCCACACCACTGATTGGATTAAACAAATCAACTTTTCAAAGGTTCCGAAAACAAGGATTTAAACAACATGATTTCTTTTCTGATAAATTTACGTTTTGTTCAAAACCCACTTCAATGTGACATCACGGATTCGGTCATGATGTCTAGGCTGGGTTTGGGGTGTTACAGACCAAGTTGCATAAAATAAAAAAAGTTGAGTTTTAGTAGCTGTAAGTACGAAATAGCTATGGAATTCAAAATTTGAGGTCTTTATATAGTAATTACACCATTAAAGAAAAGTTAGTAGATATTTTTGATGAATCATCCATGGAAAATTAGAAAAAAGTAAGGACTAAATTTGAAAGTGGAAAAATTAATGGATGATAGATAATTAAAAAGAAATAATATCATTTTATATCATCTTCATCCCCAAAAATTCCATGGAAACCCTAGGAGAGAGAAAGAAAACTAATCAAGCTTAATTAGGTATGTTTTATTGTCCCGTTTTCAGTAATTTTTATATTTTTGAGATCGGGATAGTCTAATCTATCTATTTTGGGGATTTATTTGCAAAGATATCAAAGTATAGAAATTTTTCCATGGATGACTATGCTAAAATTTTAAAATTTATCGTAGAAAATGAAAGGTTGTTGATAGACAAACAACTTTTACAAAGTGATTTTTGATGAAAATATGGTTTAGGGATTAAATTGTAAAGATGTAACAGTTATGGAAGAATTCTAAATTTTGTGAAATACATGTGCTGTAAGTGTTATATGAAAATTTCGGTTAGGCTTGGAATAATGATTAAATTACATGAATTCCATTTTCTGAGCCTAGGTACAAAATTGGAATTTATGAAAAGTTTAGGGGCAAAATGGTTATTTTACCAGGGTGTAAATTGAATCCAATTGAGTATAAAATGAATTAAATTGATGATTAAAATTTATTTATACATATTCGGACAACTCAAATTCGTAGCTAGATCGAGGAAAAGAAAAAGTTTCTGTTTAGTAGATTTTCATATACAAACAAATGTCGATGTAAGTTTGTGTAACCGAATTGTGTTTATTTACATGCGTGAATCGAATATGGTATGTGATTGTACGAATGATATAAATGTAAAAAAAATGAAATATTCATATTTTCAATCATATTGAAAATATATTAAGTCCCGTTTGAATAAAGAAATTCGATGGATATATGTGATTTCCCATATTACATGTTGTCCTGCATATGTTACGGAGAAAATATAGCCCGAACGAGCAATCCTGTTAAAGCCCTCTTGAGTATCCTATTAAATAGTTCTTGTGAGTATCCTGATCAGTAGTGAATTTGCATGTGTTACACACTACCGCAGCTCTTTGTGAGTGTCCTATTACATTATTCGATCTGTTATGATTGTTACACCCCTTACCTGTATTCGACGCCGGAATGGGGTTACGAGGCGTTACCAAGCTTACATCGCAAACAATTATACAATTTTGAGTCATAAATTTCAATCAAATTAAAACCATTTGCATTCAGTCATACGGTCCCTAATACAAGCCTACGAGGCTTAAGTCATGCTTTGGAAGTGATACGAGATTAAACCGAGAATTTAGGGAATTTTTACAAAACTTAGAAGATTTTTGCCATGTATAGAGGTTAGACGCCCGTGTGGTTTGGGACACGCTCATGTGGGCAGGCCATGTGGTCACACACGCCCATGTCCCTAACTCGTGTAACTCTCTGTTTTGCAAGGCATGAACAAATTGAAGTCACACGGCTAAGCCACACACCTGTGTGCTAGGCCGTGTGATTAAGTAATTTTCATAAAATAGCTGCAGGCTTTACACGGCCAGGACACACACCCATGTTCGAGGCCGTGTCCCTCATACGGCTGAGACACATGCCCATGTCTCTGCCCGTATGCTCAATTCTGAGGATTTTGTTCCTCAAAATTAAGGTGCAAGGGACACACAGCTGAAACATGTGCCTATGGGGCTGGCTGTGTGTCACACACGGCCTACACACATGCCCGTGTGTCTACCTGTGTGGACAAAAATAAAGGCTATCTACCAAGCCAATTTGCCACCCTCATTTGTACACACATACACAACATCAAATAGCACAAATCATAGCATACATAGACAACAAAAACATCCACAATCAAGGCTAAAACATGTCATTTCAATAGCTAACATACTTACAACATCATATTTAACAAAACCAAATCATACCAAACTCACATTCTACAAGCTTCAATATGGCTACCATTATTATGCATTGTATCATATAGATCTTCCAGAATTACAATGAACCAAACTCAATCATTTAACAACAAAGCTATATAGCCATAAATAAACATATAGCGAACCATTACAAAACACAAACAAAAGGCATTGGCACATATACTTATATAAGTAGACTTACAACCTCTTTAGTCAAAATAAGCCAATTACATGGCTAAATACCAAATCATCTTAAACAAATATAAGCCAACACATTTGGCAAAATTCATAATCACACATATACCCAAAATGACCAAGTCCCTATACATGCCATACACTCAAAATGTTTAAAATATCGATACCCAAAATGACAGTTTGATAGTGTCATGCAATCTCTGAAGATTTCCAATCCGAGCTAGCTTGGTAACACTCGAATGCAAAAATGACAAAAGGGATCTATTCGTCAATTTT
Organism: Gossypium hirsutum; assembly: GCF_007990345.1. Classification (NCBI taxonomy): domain Eukaryota; kingdom Viridiplantae; phylum Streptophyta; class Magnoliopsida; order Malvales; family Malvaceae; genus Gossypium; species Gossypium hirsutum. The sequence continues at coordinate 68,224,974 of NC_053431.1, forward strand.
TTCCCTGATCTAGGTCCGGACTTCTTTTTTCTTGATAATCGAGCTTGAAAGTTGGCCAAACCCTAGCTATGTTTTCTCCTCAAAAAAATTCGGCTAGGGGGACTAAATTTAAGAAGATGGATGATAAACTGTAATTTATACATGTTTTTATCCCATGCTTAGCACATTTATGGGTGGTATCTCCTTAGATTTGGTGAATTCGATGCTCCTAATTCTTTAACTTCATGTTTTATATTTAGGTGAGCATAGGAGAGTAAAAAGAGCGAGAAACGAATCGAAAATAGAGAAAATGGACCCACATGGGAAATCAACACGGCCTGGGCTTCCTTACACGGACGTGTCCCACGGCCATGTCCCTTTGGCACGATCAAAGCATGACTTACACGAGTAGACTACACGCCCATGCCTATTCAACAACCTTGACCCCAGGCTAGAGTAATCGTACACGGGCGTGTCACACGGGCGTGTTCCTGCCGAGCCCAAGTAAAACCCTATTCGAAAAAGGCCAATTTTGAGGGATCTTAGGAATTCTAAAGCCTATTTAAACACTTGAGGAAGCACTTAACAAGGGCACGCAGAGTAGGAGGCAAGGAATTACTCAAGGGAAGCCGATTGGTCCATCTCAGAAGCTGGATTCATCATCAAGACTGAAGATCTCCCTTCAATTTCCATTCAGGGGTTTTGGGTTTTCTTTATGTTTTCTATTCATTATTCTTCTGAGATTTTTCTTCTATAATTATGAACTAAACCCCCTAAATATCTAAGGGGAATGAAACCTGAGACGGATCTTGTTATTATTATCTAAATTGTATGATAAATATTTGACTTGTTCTTAATTATGTGTTCTTAATTCTTGTTTTAATATTCCAAGATATTGATTCAAGTTAATGCTCTTATTCAGAGGAGAAATAGACCCTGTCTAAGAGTAAATTTGTCATAATTAAGTGGAGTTGATAGCACGCCTAGAGATAGGGTGATAAGATTTTGCCGAATTAGGGTGAAACCTAATGAGGGGATCCATAGATCGAGTTAATGCAACACTAGGTGTTAATTAGAAAGAGATTTCAATTAATCAACCTAGGGTTAGATGTTATTAGTCACGAGAGAGATAATAATGTAACTTAGGTATTTCTACGGATCGAGTCAAATGAATAAATCGTCAGATTCAGAGTCAAATAACAAGTGAAGTCTAGGTGGATTTTTCCTTGGGTATTGTCTTAATCAATCGAATTTTCCCAAAAGCTTTTCCCCAATTTCTCTCTGTGCACTCTTAGTTTAGTTAATTTAAATAAACAAATCCCTTAATTTTTAGGGAAGATAATAAAAATAAAGTAATTACTAGTACTCTTGGTTCCTTTGGGTTCGACAATCCGGTCTTGCTAAAACTATACTACTGTTCGATAGGTACACTTGCCTGCATCATGATAATAGTTAGTTTCAAGAACGATTAATTATAAATTTTTAAAACTTGTCACGAATATCACGTATCAAGTTTTTGGCGCTGTTTCCTGGGAACTAGGATATTAGGAACACTCAATTTTTATTACTTTAGCCATTCTACTTTATTTGCAATTTAAATTCTTATTTTCTTTTCTAATTTTTCTTTTCTTCGCTCTTGGTAGGTTTTTATAGTGTATGACTAGAAGAAACCCGTCAGGACCATTACTGTTTGATAGTGAGATCAATCACACAGTTCGCAGAAACCAAAGAGAAATAAGGCAAAGCTTACGATACACAGAGGAAAAGCAAGAGGACAATACTTCAACCACAACCGAGGAGATGGATGAAAACCAAGAAAATCTGCCACCTCCTGTGATTGCTGCTAATCAGAATTCTGCTCCATGCACTATGTATGATTATGCTAAACCTTCTTTAACAGGAACTGAATCGAGCATAGTTAGACCTGCTATATCTGCAAATACTTTTGAACTGAAACCTAACACAATTCAAATGATACAATAATTTGTTAGTTTGATGGTTTGCAGGACGAGGATCCCAACGCTCATTTGGAAAATTTCTTAGAATTTTGTAACACTTCTAAAATCAATGGCGTTTCTGATGACGCCATTCACCTTCGGTTGTTTCCCTTTTCATTGAGGAATAAGGCTAAACAATGGTTAAACTCGGTACCATAAGGGTCAATCACTACTTGGGAACAAATGACCGAAAATTTGTTACTAAAATATTTTCTGCCGGCTAAAACAACCAAATTACGTAATGATATCTCTTCTTTTGTGCAGATGGATTTAGAAACACTCTACGATGCATGGGAGAGATACAAGGACCTCTTGAGAAGATGCCTTCACCATGGGTTACCACTCTGGCTACAGGTTCAAACATTTCATAATGGCCTGAATCCTTCAACTAGACAGATGATCGACGCAGTCGCTGGCGGAACCATCAATAATAAGACACCCAGAGATGCTTATGAATTTATAGAAGAGATGTCACTGAGTAATTATCAGTGGCAAGTCATGAGGACAAAGCCAACAAAAGCAGCCTGCATTTTTAACGTCAATTCAGTCACCATGCTCTCTAATCAGGTAGAACTCTTGAATAAGAAAATTGACGGTTTTCTTAGTTCTTCACGGTAAGTAAAGAGTACAAACCTCATGTCCCATACCTGAACGCGACAAGGAAAGACCGTACAAAAGAACAATTCGGTAAATTCCTTAAATTATTAATGAAGTTACATATTAACTTACTGCTTATTGAAGCTCTTTCAGAGATGCCAAACGCAGTCAAATTCTTAAAGGAGCTTTTAACAAATAAGTGGAAGTTGGATGAGGCGTTGCATGTGGAACTAAATGCAGTTTGCTCAGCCATACTACAGAATAAGCTGGCCAACAGGTTAAAAGATCCAGGGAGTTTTACGATTCCCTGTTTAATGGGTAGCCTAGACGTAAATAATGCCTTGGCTGATTTAGGGGCTAGTGTCAATGTCATGCCTTACAAAATGTCTAAACAACTAGGTCTTGGGAAACCCAAACAAACTAGGATGAGTATTGAATTAGCCGATAAAACAATCAGATTTTCTAGGAGGATTATTAAAGATGTACTCGTTAAAATTGACAAATTCATATTCTCAGTTGATTTCGTTGTTCTAGACATAGAAGAGGATAGTAATGTTTCTTTAATTTTAGGGAGGCCCTTTTTAGCAATCGCTAGAACAATAATTGATGTTGGCACAAGTGAACTCACACTTCGTGCGGGAGACAAAACAATCACCCTTCAAGCTCGTAATTCGAGTAACACATCGAAATCTGAAGGTGGTTGTATAAATCATTCTACTAAAACTGACCATGTGGTGCAACCTACTTTGTAGGAAAGAAGTTCGAAGAACCTACACGAGCCGTGTTCAAGCAACAACAAAGGACCTATGTATGAAGAATGTAGGCTACAAATCGAGGAACTAGATGGATGGTGGACACAGAAATCGAGAACACCCGATAAACTGAAACCAAGCTTGGACGAGCTCAATACATCACCAAATCAACTTAAGGTTGGAGACAAAGTACTACTAGATGCAGCATATACTCGCATTACCACTTCTGAACCTAATGAAGAAATTCCTCTACGGTACTCAGTATTTTCCCATATGGTATAGTCAAGGTAATTCACCCTAAATTCGAAACTTTTAAGGTAAACAATACTTGTTTTAAACCTTATATTGATAAAGTTGATAGGAGGGATGAGGAGTGTAAACTCCTCGAGTCACCATGATCCCACACCAGAGAGGTAAGTCAAACTTAGACTATAAATAAGCGCTTCTCGGGAGACAACCTGAGCACTAACAAAAATGATTTATTTAAAATCTAGTTTTTCGTATTTATCCTACTAACTTTGTCTTGAAACACAGGGTTTTCCCATCCACAGAGCCAGGCACACGGGCGTGCCTTAGGCTGTGCACACACCACAGAAGGAGATACGACCGTGCGAAACAGCCGTGTGAAAACAGGACAAAAATTTTTCCCCAACACGAGATGCAATAAGTCGCCACGGTCGTGTGATAAGGCCGTGGGTGAAATTGCTAAACCAACACGGGCGTGCGACATGATCGTACTGTGAAACAGTAGGCAGACCTGTCAAATTAGCATGGGCATTCACTACGCCGGTGCCCAACCCCGTGGTTGTCACTATCAACCTAAAACGGGTGTGGACTACCATACACAGGCATGGGAGAAGTGAACGAAGCAAGACACGATAGTGCGACACGGCCGTGTGCGCCCACACGCCCAAGGAACACCGATGTGGGGCGAATGTCAGATGTGCCTAAATTTAAAATTGCGAAACACACAGGCAAAACTTTTCATCATCTCCCTCCCTAAAAATCCTTAACCCTAGCCGCTGCAACTTCACATGCCTTACCTGCCATGCCTGTGTGCCGCCTACAACACTATTTCCGACGACCCAAGCTTTTCCTATTTGCATTTGTTTACTCTTTCTCTCTATTTTCTTTAAATATTTTGCCTATTTCCTGTTTTCTCTGATCCATTTTACTATTTTAAGTGAATATTCATAGTAGAATAATAGAAATGCTCATGCTTATTATTATAGAATTTTTCCATTTTCCATATTACATTCATCCATCTTTCTCGTTTCCATGGATTTTATGCTTATCCACATGCACTCATGCATTAGATATTCTCGTAGCATTATTCTCATACTCCTATTTTAATAAGTTATATATTTTCTTTAGTTCTTTTAGTTTTGTTTACTTCATCTTGTACGTGAGTCTCATGAAATATTCCTATTCTGTTTTGTTTTTCCATGCTATTCTTGGGACATATTGGTTGAACTTCAACTTTTCAATACAGATATACAATGTCATCCTTACGTGATAAAAAGACCGCTGTCCTCGCCTCAAAGAAGAGGAAAGAAGCAGCGTCATCCTCAAGTCCTACTATTGAGATCCGTCACCCTTTCCTCAAGTTCCCCTTAGGACCCCAAGAGGAGCTATTTCAGACATTATGGGCCCGACCCCTAGGTGTGGGTCATTGCTTTGATGGGGCCACACTTGAACAGATTCAGTTGGCTGACGCAATTTGAGTCCTCCTAAAGATTGACCCGTGAGGGCTCTTCTTTGAGATCGTCGAGCCGACATATCTCAAATTCACATTGGAACTCTACTCGACGGTCTATCTTCAGACCGTCATGACAAACTTCGACGATCCTAGAATGGTCCAGTTCTGTCTTGGTGGTCTAGTGCGGCAGTTGAGTGTACCCGAGTTCGGGATTGAACTAGTGTTATACACGAAGGAGTTCCTGGATGACAATGAACTTTACATCCTCCACCGCCGCATCCACTACTCTCCCTCAAAGTACTGGAGGGACCTCGTCCTTGCCTCGGCCACCTACGATCCTAGCCGCTCCAAGGCATCGGTTCTCCCTCCATCCTTGAGGTACCTACACTCCCTCTTTGCTCACACTCTGAAGGGACAACGAGAGAGCACCGACGTCGTCACCACCCACGACGCCTACTTCTTATGGAGCATGGCGAATGGGCACGTCCTCAACCTCGCCTACTTCATCGCCCTCGCCATTCGCCATCAGGCGAAGCGACATCAGAGGGGGGTCATCTCTATCGGGCCCTATGTGACTCAATTGGCACTACACTTTGGGCTCCTCAACACAGCGACACAATTATCCTCCCTCACTCTCATCGACCAGATGTCCCCATAGGGCATATCGAGCATGCTAAACATGAGGATGATCAAGAAACGACGTGGCACCTACCCTCCTCAGTACCGCCTCATCCAGTTCACCAAGGAGGAGGACCCAGACGACATTACTGATGATGTCCCTCCATGTCATGAGCACCCGCCGTCTCAGCCACCACCCATCCATCGTCCAGTTCTTGCGGCGGCTTCATACTCTGACATTTCTGAGTGGCTTACACGATTTGAGCAGAAATGTTTTCAGCGCTTTGATCACATTGATGCGACTCTACATCAGATTTGCCAGCACTTCCACATCTCATTTCCACCATGACCTCGCGAACCATCCATTGATGACGATGTTTAAAAACTTTTTATTTATTATTTTTATTTTCAATTTTATCTTTATTTATCTTATTTAAGTACTTTTTTATTTATTTTCCTTTATTATTATTTTAATTTTAGTTTTTATAATTTTTATTGAATAATTTATAGTTTCAGGTATTTAATTACTAGTAATTATGCTTTCTTATATTTCCTAAAAAGTTCTTGATTCTATCACAGTTATAAAGAGCTCCAAAGCTCATCACCGCACAGGAACTAAAAACTCCACTGGCAGGTTCTCCACGACTGCCATGTCCTACTCGACCACGACTATAGCTACCACCAGATATAATATTCTTTTGGCACAGGACTTATGGACTACTGAACCTCTACCACCACCAGAGTATCCTCCTCTACTCTCATCATTGCCTTGGTCGATTATTCTCCATAACTCCAATTCAAGGTGTTCATTCATCATTCATGAAGTTTCAATTCTCTCCCTATCTTATGATTATTTATCTATATTTTTCAATATATCTATCTTTGTACATTGAGGACAATGAACATCTTAAGTGTGGAGGGGTCTTTCATATCATCATTAGAAATCCCTGAATTTTGTCTTATTCTCATGTGAATCACTCATATCACTATTAGAATGAATTTTAATTAATTTATGACATGTCCTGAATTAAAACATAGGCATTTATGAATTGATTGTTTAAACTTTAAGACACTAGGGAATCAAGAATGATAAGTTGATTTTTGAAGGATTATAAACTTTTAGGTTGTTTCCCTAAGTTTAGGTATTATCGTGAGTTGAAATTTACAAGTTTAAACATAAAAAAGCCATAATTTTTGTGAGATCTTGAGCCTTTAGAGCATATTTTATTTCTTTCATGCTCACTTTGATTTTGAGTGCGTCAGTAGTGATTTGTTATTCTAGAACTTGCTTGATTATGCATGACAAGGCCACACCATTTGCTTCGATATGTCAAGATGATAAAGACACTTAGGTTTAACCCACTCACTCCACAAAAGCCTACCTTCATAATTAACCCTTAGTGAACCCCTTTGAGCCTAACAAACCATTAATTGATTTACCCTCAATATTAACCCATAACCCATTATTGTTGAAATCCCTTAATTTGATCCCTATTTTTGTCTAGATTTGATTTGAACTAATTGCTTAGCTATGTTTAGTTCTTTTATGTATTGACTTGTTCTTAAAAAAAAAAAAACTTCAACAAATATTAATTGTAATTCGTCGTTTCTGAGCCTGAATGTTAATTCATATTCTGAGAAGAAGCTCACTTGTATTCAACTGATGATTGGTTATTTTTCTAGCTAGGTAATTTTTCAATTCAATCTCGATTCTAACCTTTTCTTTCAGCTTGTGACCACATCCCTAACGAAAGCCACGTTACAACCCTCTAAAAGACCTTTTTGATTGATGTATCGCTCAATTTCTAGTGGTGGAGATTTGATTTTCAAGCAAGCCTATGGAAATAGCTTTTCATATTGACTAATGAGTGTTTTAGTTGATGTCCTTAAACACGTTGAGTGATTTGAGTGAATCTTTAGTGAGGATGTTAAACTCTGTGATATTTTGATCAAAGGTAATCACTTAGATAAGGGGAGACCCCTATGTTTTCGTGATAAAATACTCAACTTGGAACGTTTGAAACTTTGATGTACTTTTAGTTTAATTTTCAATTTATGAATACTTGGGGATTATTTTGAGATATTATTGATAGGGATTATAAATCGAGAAGAATTTATTTTGATTGTGAGTTGAGGATTTTGCTTAAGGACAAGCAAACGCTTAAGTGTGGGGGTATTTGATAAACCGTAATTTATACATGTTTTTATCCCAGGCTTAGCACATTTATGGGTAGTTTCTCCTTAGATTTGGTTAATTCGATGCTCCTAATTCTTTAATTTTATGATTTATACAAAAGTGAGCATAGGAGAGTAAAAAGAGCGAGAAACGGGCCGAAAATAGAGAAAATAAACCCACATGGGAAATCAACACGGCCTTGGCTTCCTCACACGGGTGTGTCCTACGGCCATGTCCCGTTGAGAGGATTGAAGCAAGACTTTCATGGGTAGACTACACGCCCGTGCCTATTCAGCAGCCTTGACCATGGGCTGGAGTAATCACACACGGGCGTGTCCCTACCAAGCCCAAGGATAACCCTATTCGGAAAAGGCCAATTTTGAGGGATCTTAGTCATTCTAAAGCCTATTTAAACACCTGAGGATGCACTTAATAAGGGGACACAGAGTAGGAGGCGAGGAATTACTCAAGGGAAGCCGATTGGTCCATCTCAGAAGTAAGATTCATCATCAAGACTGAAGATCTCCCTTCAATTTCCATTCAAGGGTTTTGGGTTTTCTTTATGTTTTCTATTCATTATTCTTTTGAGATGTTTTTTTCTACAATTATGAACTAAACCCCCTTAGAATGAAACCTAAGACGGATCTTGTTATTATTATCTGAATTGTATGATAAATATTTGACTTGTTCTTAATTATGTGTTCTTAATTCTTGTTTTAATATTCCAGGATATTGATTCAAGTTAATGCTCTTATTTAGAGGAGGAATAAACCCTGTCTAAGAGTAAATTTTTCATAATTAAGCGGAGTTGATTGCACGCCTAGAGATAAGGTGATAAGATTTTGCTAGATTAGGGTGAAACCTAATAAGGGGATCCATAGATCGAGTTAATGCAACACTAAGCGTTAATTAGAAAGAGATTTCAATTAATCAACCTAGGGTTAGGCGTTATTAGTCTCGAGAGAGATAATAATATAACTTAGGGATTTCTACGGATCAAGTCAAATGAATAAATCATCTGAGTCAGAGTCAAATAACAAGTGAAGTTTAGGTGGATTTTTCCTTAGGTATTGTTTTAATCAATCGAATTTTCCCAAAAGCTTTTCCCCAATTTCTCTCTGTGCACTCTTAGTTTAGTTAATTTAAATAAACAAATCCCTTAATTTTTAGGCAAGATAATAAAAATAAAGTAATTACTAGTACTCTTGGTTCCTTTGGATTCAACAATCCGGTCTTGCTAGAGCTATACTACTGTTCGATAGGTACACTTGCCTTCATCGTGATAATAGTTAGTTTCAAGAATGATTAATTATAAATTTTTAAAACTTGTCGCGAATATCACGTGTCAATGGACATATTTTATTTAGTTAATTTGTCTTTATTTACCAAATTACTAATTTACCCTTCACTTAAACTTTGTAAATTCACTTACTCTATGCCCATTTTTGTCCAGCTTAAAGTATAATGGTCTAATTGACATTTAAGGACCTCTAATTAAAAATTCATAACTATTTACTACCTTTAACTTATAGAACTCAAATTTTGCACCTATTGCAATTTAGTCCTTCTTGTCAAATTGAGCACTTAATCGATAAAATTTCTTAACAAAATTTTCACAGACGTATGCTATCATGCTGTAGACCTTAAAGAAATAATAAAATTAATATTTCTACTTTGAATTTTTTATTTTAAAACCACTTTTCTGATTTGACCCAAAAACGGGCTGTTACAATGATCCAGCATATAATGCAGACACAAACACAGCTCTACATGAGCGTCCTAATATAAGCTCTTATAGGCTTCCTGACATGGCTCGCTTAAACTCCCTGTTACCTTATCTGATGCTCCTTAATAATAACTCTTCGAAGTTACCTGTAAAGCTCTATGAGCTCTCTGATTAAAACTCTTATGAGTTTTCCTGTTTAGGCCGGATAAGCGTCCTGTTACATGACTCACATGAGTATTCTAATATGTTGCTCGAGAGTGTGCTTCCTGATTATGTGCCCTAATGGGTACCCCTGATTATGAATTGACGGTTTATAGTTTTGTACACCTTGTGTGTACTACCTGAGTATCCATCGATATTCAAATAATTCAACGGACAAAACTTCTGGCATGAGAAATTATGAGATTAAAAGAGTTATATCTTGAATACTTCGAAAATACCTGAAAAGAGTGTAGCATGATGAGCTCATCCATGTTTATTTGATGTATAAATGAAATATGTAACTAACTTGCTTATTTGAGTGTATGTGATTAGGAAAATAGCCAATTTGTTGGGAAGCATGCTATTATATACTTATTTTATTGAATGCAATTGGTAAGTTTAATTCCTGTTATAAAAACTTACTAAGTATTAAATGCTTACTAGGTTTTATTTTCTCTGTTTATAGTGTTCGGAAGCTCGTTAAGGTTGGAGAACGGTTGGAGAATCATCACACTATCCTCCAGCTTGTTTGGTATAAAAGGTAATCTTATTTTCATATAATGGCATGTATAGGTTAACTTGGCCAATGTTGGCAAGTACATGGTTGTTTGTAATTTAGCCATTGGAATGGCTAATAATGGTTTGTTTTGGTATATTCTTATAAGGTTATATATATCATGTTTAACATATATGTATGAGGTTTGCTAGATTGAATTAGGGTAAAATATAAGTCTTTACTAAAAGGTAAGTTTGATCATATGACTGTATGTGATGTTATTTCATATAAGTTATTGATATTTGCTTAATTTATATGACTTGAATTAGTTAGAAAATATATGCAAATGTTGTTGTAGGTTGAAGGTTAAATATGGGTGAGAAATAAGGCTAGAAAATGGCCTTATTTATTCCTCACAAGTAGACACACGGGCGTGTGTCTTGACTGTGTGTGACACACGGCCTGGCACATAGGCATGTGGATTAGCCGTGTGTCTCCTGCATCTTAAAATTGAAAAAATAGAATGCTCAGAATTGGGTACACGGGCAGAGACACACAACCATGTGTGTTGCATGGCTCAGAACACGGGCGTGTGTCTTAGTCGTGTGAAACCTGCACTTAATTTGTGAAAATTAAATTGATCACACGGCCTAGCACACTGGTGTGTGGAAGGCCGTGTGTTATAAGTCAGAAAGTTACATGGGTAAAGGCACGGGCTGAGACACGACTATGTGCCTCACATCGAATGCCCACCCAGCCTGAGACATGGGCACGTCACTTGGCTGTGTGATCCGCATAGCCTATTCACACGGGCGTGTGACCCCTATATATGGGAAAAATTTTTAAATTTTGGAAAAAATTCTCTCAGTTCCTGATTTAGTTTCGATTTGATTCTAATATTTAAATTGGGCCTTGAGGGCCCATTCAAGGGACGATATGAATAGTTTCAGATAAGAATAGTAAATGACACGAATTATCTATAATTGTTCTGTAAATTTCTGTAATGCTCTATAACCGTGTTCCGACGATGGATATGGGTTAGGGGTGTTATATCAAATGTTACAAAAAGTGTGGTAGTTTAGTGGATTGCCTACTGAGGACCCAAGGTTGCACTTAAGACTCTTTTTGGACGTCTACAATTCATTCAAGTAGCAAGGTGTTCCCGAAGATGCCTTGAAACTGAAGTTATTTCCTATTTATTGCAAGATCGTGCCAGAGCATGGTTGTACGCTTATCCGTATGGTATTGTGAGATCTTGGAATGAACTTTGACAGAGGTTCCTACTGAGATATAATCCTCTAAACATGAATGCCAAACTGAGGAACGATATTTTGTCCTTTCGATAAGCTGAGGACGAAATATAATATGAAGCATGTGAGTGATTCAAGGAGTTAATCAGAAAATGCTCGATGCGTGGTTTCCAAAATTGGACACAAATGGAAATTTTTTACAATGGATTGAATGTGCGTGCAAAAATGGTGGTTGATGCATCTGCTAATGGGACTTTACTTGATAAATCATATAATAAAGGATATGGAATTCCAGACAGAATAGCAACCAATGATTATCAATACCCCACTACTAGAGTGGGGAATGGTAGAAGAGTTGCTGGAGCAATGGAACTTGATATGATCACTTCCCTAACAACTTAGGTATCATCTTTAACGAATATGATTAAAATACTGAAAAGACCAGCTGCAGTGTAGGAAATAAAAGTGGCCGGGGCCGAGTTAGCATGTGTTTACTATGGAGAAGATCATGTTTTTGATGAATGCCCATCAAATCCAGCCTCAGGTTATTATATGGGAAATTTTAATTACAATAACAACAACCCATATTCCAACACATAAAATCTAGGGTGGAAGCAACATCCTAACTTCAGTTGGAGTAATCCAGGGGGAATTCTAGCAATGTTATTTGACAGAATGCTGCGGTTGCACCACTTGGATACAATAAACTTATGCCAAGGAAAAATGTTTAGCAAAATTCAGCCTCGAGTTCCTCATCGATTGAAGGAATCAAGCAGGGTAAATTGCGAAAGCATTAAGCTCAAGACTGCAAAGAGAACTGCCAAGGGATATTGAAAATTCATGATCTCAAAGAAAGGAACAGTGTAAAGCTATTACACTTAAAAGTGGTATGCAATTATCAAGAGTTGTTAATGACACCACTATTGAAGAAAGTAGATCAGAATTCACAATTAAAAAGCATTCAGAACTAGTAGTAGAGTAGGCTACAGAGGAAAACAACAACTAGAAAGATGTTGAAGAAAATTCACTGTCCATTGCCAATAAAAATGTCACGAAAAAACAACCTTAACAAATGGAAGGAAGGCCACCACCACCTTATCCTCAGAGCTTCTAAAAACTAAGCAAGATTTTCAATTCAAGAAATTCTTGGATGTCCTAAAGCAACTGCATATCAACATATCATTGGTGGAAACATTGGAACAAATGCCCAGCTATGTAAAATTCATAAAAAATGTCTTATCAAAGAAGAAAAGGTTGAGAGAGTTTGAAACTGTTGCTCTCATTGAAGGATACACAACGATGCTGAGAAATAAATTGCCACCAAAATTGAAGGGCCCAGGGAGTTTCACTATACATTGCTCTATTGGAAACCATTATGTAAGCAAAACGCTATGTGACTTAGGTGCGAGTTTATATCTAATTCCTATGTCTATTTTCAAGAAGCTGGGAATAAGGAAGACAAGGCCTACAACTGTCACTTTGCAACTAGCTGATCGTTCATATGCACATCTAGAAGGTAAAATAGAAGACGTGCTGGTAAGAGTTGACAAATTTATTTTCTAGTAGATTTTATTTTTTTGAAATGTGAGCTTGATAAAGAGGTACCAATCATACTTGGGAGACCTTTTCTAGCAACTGGTAGAACATTAATTGCTACTCAAAAAGGTGAATTAACTATGAGAGTTAATGATTAGGAAATAACTTTTAATGCTTTTGATGCTATGAAGTGTGACAGATGAAGAATGCCACGATGTGGAGATAGTTGACACTATAGTTCACAAAGAATTTGTAGATTTTTATCACAATAACTGTCATGATGATGTTTATTTAATTGAGTTGATTGAAGTAGAAATGATTGAAGAGCTTGGTGAACTGATGGATGTTAAGCAAATCAAGAATGAAGCAATGAGAAGTTTTGAATCATTGAATATATCGGACTATTTTTTTAAACCTCCTCAGCCATCCATTGAAGATCCTCATCTGTTGGAATTCAAGCCTTTGCCAGCACATCTAAAGTATGCTTATTCGGGAGACAACAACATATTGACAGTAATTATTTCTGTGGCATTGATAGTAGATCAAGAAGCTCAATTATTGAAAGTTTTGAAGAAATCTAAGAAAGTATTGGGATGGATGATTGCAGAGATCAAAGGAATTAGTGCAGCAATCTACATGCACAAAATATTACTAGAGGATTGCCATGGAAAATCTATCGAGCAACAAAAAAGACTAAATCTCATTATGAAGGAAGTTGTCAAAAAGAAAATTATCAAATGGCTGGATGCTGGAATCATATACCCTATAATAGCCCATTTTTAGTCAAATCAGAACAGTGGTTTCGGGACCACAAATCCGAAGTCAAAATTATTTTTATTTTATTTTAATTTTTATAGCATGATTGAATGATTGTGTGAAAGTTTTGTTTAGAAATTTTATCGTTTAATTGGTTATTTTAATGAAAAGGACTAAATCGTGTAAAGTGTAAAACTAATGTTTTAATAGCTAAAGGTGTCTATTAGCTATAGAACATTAAAGTGGAGGTCTTTTATGTTGTAATTACACCATTATAATGGTAAGTGGACAATTATGGGTATATATTAAGTGATATTTAATGTTTTAAGCCAAGGTTAATATGGTAATTTGTAAAATAACTTAAGTTAAAATAAAAGAAATCATAATTCCTCATCATCTTTTCTTCATTCCACCAAAAATTCAAGAAAATAAAGAACCAAAGGAGGTTGCTAGCGTTTTCAATGCTCAATTGTAAGTTCATTTTTGTCTCGTTTTTAATGATTTCTACGTTTTTGAGATCATTGTAGCTAGGTCTAGCTAGCGCGGGGACTATTTTGAAAAAATACGAAAGATTTTGAATGTTTCCATTGATGAATAAACATATATTTCAAAGTTTTTTGATAGATTATGAATGTTGGTTGTGAGTTTTACAAGTTTTATAAAGTGAAATTTAGTGAAAATGCAAATTAGGGATTAAATTGCGAAATGTTGAAATTTTGTGGTTAAAATGTAGAATAAATGGAAATTATGAGCTTCTAGGGACTAATGTGTAAATCGAGTAGCATGGGTTAGCATTGAATTTCATTAATTTGTGATTTTATGGAATAAGGACTAAATTGTAAAAGTGGTGAAACATTAGGGGCAAATGTGTAAATGTGCTTAAATATGTGTTTCGGTTTACAATGAATAGAGATATTGTTAAATAAGTTAATTTTGAATATATTTAGCTCAAGAAAAGTGGAATTCGGATCTAGATCGGGGGAAAACTAAAGTTATCGACTAATCGACTTATTTCATTGTTTTCACATCCAAGGTAAGTTCATATGTGATAAATTTTATTATAAGTGTAATTTAAAATGCTTTGATATTGTATAAGTTGTGAATACGAGACCTCGTATAAGTTCAACAATGACTCGATGGAAATTCAGCATTCAAAATCCTAGTTGAACCTTGGGAATAGTTTAGGGTACTAGTGACATGTCATTAGGAAAGACATTGAGTTGGCTTCGGGCCATGATATTAGCACTTCAGGTGCGAGTTATACTAATTTGGCTTTGGGCCATGAATATCGCCTGATTTGGCTTCGGGCCATTATATCAGTACTTCAGATATAAGTTGCCTTGATTTGGCTTTGGGCTATTATATAGGTACTTAGTGTAGAGACTCCTGAGTATTTGACTTCTATTCCGAATGGTTCAACGGCTAAATGAATGATGTGGTTGAGAATGAGATTGGTACGAGATGGTACAGGTATGTGTATAATTATATTAGCTTTGAACCACAGAAATGGTGTAGAAAGTAATAAGTTTTGTGAATGAGTATTGAAAGGTTTGTTAGTTGTTGTGAATTCATATCTTTATAATCAATTGTTGAATTATGTGGTTATGATTATATTAAGTTTATTTCATACGAGCTTACTAAGCTATATAGCTTACATCGTTTATTTTTCTATGTTTTATAGTGAATTCAAAGTTAGCTCAGATTTGGGGACCGTCGGAGATCACTTCACACTATCCACTTATCTTTTGGTGCCTATAAACTTTGGTATTTTAGGTATATGGCATGTATAGGGTCTTTATGTCATGTTGGTTATGTTTTGGTAAGGATTTTGGCCAATTGAATTGGTTTGTCTATATAGCCTTGAGTAATGGCTTATTTGGGGTTATTTTGGTATGGTTGAAACATGTATATATATTTTTATGTCTTGTGTAATGAGTTGATTGATGGTTGTAGATGAATTTTTGGACATTGTTTTGTTTGTGAAACTAAGCTAAAAGATGCACATTTGGGAATGTATAGTTAATTGAATTGTATATGTGAATTAGGTATAAAATTAGATGGAATATTATGGTAGATTGTGATTTGTATTGATGGGTAATGAAATGGTATGAAATATGTTTGATATGAGATTGATTTAATGCCTATTGTGCCTTGTGTTGGTGCCTTTGAATTGTGGTGTAGGTACATGTATTTAGGGTCGCAAATTGGCTTGGTAAATGGCCTATTTTTGTCCACACGGGTAGAGACACGAGCGCGTGTCTCAGCCGTGTGTGACACATAGTTATATTACATGGTCATGTGTCCTCTGGTGTTGAAATTACAAACAAGTCAGTATGCTCCACACCGCCTCACACACGGTCATGTGACTTGGCTGTGTCATATAAGTCAGTATACCCTATAGGTTTGGCACAGCCTAGCAGACGGCCTGACACACGGGCGTGTATGGCCATTTTTATGGCACAGAAGCTAGCCACATGGGCATGTTTGTTGGCCGTTTGACCGAAGTCAGAGAGTTACACGGGATCGGACACGGGCTAGTACACGACCATGTGCTCCCATTTCGATTGTCCACACGGCCTGTGACACGGGTGTGTCTGTTGGCCATGTGAGAGACACAGCCGGGCCACACGGGCATGTGTCCCCTGTTTTGGGAAAAAATTTCAAGGTTTTTTGAAAGTTTCAAAGTTATCGATTTATTCCCGAACCACTCCCAATTTATGTTTAGGGCTCGTAGGCTCATATTAAGGACAAAATGATTGAGATTTAATGATGAATTCTTGAATTGTGAAAATGTATGACAAGTGAATGTTTAATTGTTTTATAAGTCCCTTAATGCTCTGTAACCCAATTTCAGCGTTGAATACGGGTTAGGGGTGTTACGTACCCAATTTCGGATAGTTCTTAAGAGAGCCCAATACAATATGTGCCTAAAAAATGGGAGTCAGTCCTATTTTCAAAATTGAAGGTATTTAAAACTATAACAGCCTGATTTTGGGCCTAGTCGGAATAGTAGTTTCGGAACCACTATTTCGGGGCCAGAGAAATTATTTTTAATGATATTTTATGTTATAGCATGATCATATGAGTGCATGAAAATTTTGGTGAAATAATTTTAGCGATTTCATGCTTAATTGCGAAAAAGGACTAAGTTTCGTAAGGGGAAAAGGTTTTTTTTTCTAGCTAAAGATGTCAAATAGCTATAGAACATTAAATTAGGGTTTTTATTGAGTAAATAGACCATAAATATATTAGTGGCTGATCAAGGAGACAAAAAAAAAAGGTTGAAAAGTCAAAGTTGGTGTGCATTAAGTGACTTATTTGGTAATAAAATAAAACAAAAAGAAAAAAAAATTGCTGTCATCTTTTCATCTTCCTTCTTCCCCACCAAAAATACCAACATAGAGGGGGTTTTGAAAACTCAAAAATTTCAGCAACTTATATCCCTTACAAGTAAGTGATTTAGATGCCTATTTTTGATAATTTTTTGTACTTTTGGAACCCTTGTAGCATGAACTAGCTAATGGGGGGACTATTTTGTGAAATGGTTGATAGTATAGGGATTTTCCATGAAAGGATTTATGTTGTTTGCTGAATTTTTATGGCAGACAATGAGTCTTGGTTGTGTAACAGACAAAGGATTTTCATGGAAAACACCTAAAAGGGCCATTTTGTAAAAGTTATAAAATAGGTTGTAATTGTGTGAAATAGTGGAAATTCGGTGTTGTCATAAGAGCAATAAATGGTCGGTTAGGCTTGGCTAATAAGGAAATTTGATAAAAATAGATTTCGGGCCTAAGGGTAAAATGGTCATTTTGTGAAAGTCTAGGGGCAAAATGTTCATTTTGCCAAAAATGTGAATTTTGGTTGTCCAAATTTATTTAGTGATTAAATGAGTGAATTTCATCATGTTAGATTAAGAAAATCGAGATTTGTGTTCAAATCGAGAAACTACGTGGTTAAAGACAAAAAGAGAATAATTAGCCAAAATTGCATTTGAGGTAAGTCCGTGTGATTAAATGAGCAGGATATTTATGCCATTGTTATTATACTTGAAAATCTATCTTCCCATGATTGTCTTGATGATATTGTATATGAGAAAGTGATGTCAAATGTAAATAACATTTATGTGTTGATTGAATGCTTGGAGATTTGATGGAATATGATATTCCATTGAAACGGGTAAGTTGTATGTAAATAATACAACTACATTGTTATTATATGTGTTTAAATTGATATAGCATGAATTGCTTGGTTGTGGAAATGATTATGTATGATGAATATTGAGATAGTAGAATTCTCGTTTGAACCTTAATAAACAATTCGGATATTCATGCCATGACATTCGGGTTATTTGTGTGCCAGTGTAAGACATGTCTGGGACATGCATCAGCCACATCATGAGAGCTAGTGTAAGACCATGTCTAGGACGTGGCATCGACATTGAGACAAGAGCTAGTGTAAGACATGTCTGGGACATGCATCGGCCTCGAGATGTAAGCCAGTGTAAGACATGTCTGAGACATGCATCGGCTACGAGATGTGTCAGTGTAAGACCATGTTTGGGACATGGCATTGGCACAGATATGTGAGAGCGAGTGTAAGACCATGTCTGGGA
The DNA here is from genome assembly GCF_007990345.1 of Gossypium hirsutum. NCBI lineage: Eukaryota > Viridiplantae > Streptophyta > Magnoliopsida > Malvales > Malvaceae > Gossypium > Gossypium hirsutum. Next base: position 68,243,372 of record NC_053431.1, read on the forward strand.
CATGACATTGACTTGATGGATGAGCTAGTGTAAGACCATATCTGGGACATGGCATCGGCATTACACCCTATGTTTGAGGTTTAGTGAATATCCGATGGCTTTCCAAATGGTTCAACGGTGAGAGTTACAGTTTAAGCTAAATGAGAAAGGTTATGACATATTGTGAGTGGTACAGGTACTTACATGAAATTGATGAGATGTGAATTCAGTTCATGTCATATGATTAGTAAGGAATGAATATGAGCATGTTGAGTAACACAGGTATGTATGCCAAGCTTATGAGAAATGATTTCAGTTTATGATGCACATTTAGTGAAGATGTAAATAGGTAATTCATGCTTATGAGAATGATTTTGCGATGACCTTGTGATTATAGGTCTATACTTATGAGGTATGTGTAACATCCCGTACCCGAGACCGTTGCCGGAGTCGGACACGAGGGGTTCACAGACTAAATTCGCTTACTATCGCAGTCCATTTTAAAATTTTCCAGGCAGTTGGCTAACTGCGACACTGTCACCTTAAAAATCATATCTTGAGTTTGACAACTCGAAAATCAGTTTTGTAATTTTTTTCCTGAAACTAGACTCATATGCCCATCTACATATTTTTTTCTAGAATTTTTGGTCGGGCCAATTAGTACAGTTTATTAGTCAAAGTCTCCCATGTTACAGGGATCGACTACACTGACCTTTTCGCATTACGACTTGGATATCTCCCTGCACAGAGCTTCAATACTGATGTCGTTTGTTTCTATAGAAACTAGACTCAGAGAGGAATCTATAAATATATGGCATGACACCTAATTATCTCTGGTTAATTTATAATGAATTTCCAAAGTCGGAACAAGGAATCCAGAAACCGTTCTGGCCCCGTCTCACGAGAACCTAAATATCTCTTAACATACTGTCCATATGATCGTTTTGTTACTTTCCTATGAAAATAGATTCATCAAGGTTCGTTTACATAATTTATTAATTATTTAATTCCAATCCTACTATTTTTAGTGATTTTCCAAATCTACATCACTGCTGCTGCCAGCATCTGCCTTTAAGGTAGACTTTACCTATTTCATAGTTTCCATGATTCAACTAGCCCTTTTAGCATGAATAGCACAAATTATGATAGTGATTAACCATTCCATACCAAATGATTATAACATTATGCTCAAACATCTGTAAGCCATTTTCGCATGGCTATATACATTAACCAAAATATTCTTCCGCCACTAGTCTATTTTATACATGCCATAAGATAATCCAAAACATAGCAGTACCAAACAGTGGATAGTGATAGTGTGACTAGTTGCTGACGATCCCCGAGCTTGTAGCTTCGCAATGAGATCTATAAAACAGAGGAAACAGAGTAAGCATTACAATGCTTAGTAAGTTTTAAGCAGTGTCAACAGATAACAATCAAATTATAACATAGTTGTTCGTATTTTTATTTCACTCTTCCTTCGGGCATACCATTCCTTTACCGAATATGCACATCTCATCATATACAATAGGCAGATAAACTTTCACATAAAAGTGAGCTCATGTGACATAGATATATCGTATGATTTCACATAACCTCTCACTCTGATCCGATGTCACATAATCATAGGAATAGTCTCATAGATTGCTCTCGTATGCGTCACATAACTACCTTATGATTTAGTGCAAATCAAGCTCACATATAAACTTGGAGTACATACCTGTTTAACCTTTCGCATTGAATATATTTATAAGCAATTCTTATTACGAAGTCTTACCCGGACATAATCTCCACATGAAGTTATCGGGTCTTACCCAGACAAAATCCCCACACGTAGTCATCGGGTCTTTAGAGCTCGGATATAGTACGAGCACGAAGCTTACGGACATTAATCAGTGATAATATTCTCGCATAAAGCCTGCGGGGTTTTAACCCGGATATAGTACTGACACAAATGCCCTTCGGGACTTATCACATTCATCACATCGGCCATTAGGCCCAATCACATATATATACACTTTCACATTCATCACATCGGCCATTAGGCCCTATCACATATATACACTTTCACATTCTCAAAGTAAGCTATTTTAGCTTAGTTATAAGCAATTTAAACAATTTAAAAGACATTAAAAACTCAATTTGAGTAACCAAGTCCTTCTACTAAAATCACATATTCAACCAAACTTGACTACCAATATATATCAATCAGTCAAGTTTAATACCTAACATGTTCGAATATACATAAACTCTAAAAATAATAATAATAAATACTTAACACTTCCCATCTTACCATTTAATACCTAGTCGAATGTTCACTCATATATAAAATAAATAATCAAACATTATTATATATATCATATCATTTTATTATTATTATCATTATTTATTTTATTTTATACTTTTCAACTCATCCATCTCTCATTTTTCCAAATCTATCATACATATTATATTTATAACTACCCACCATATAATTTCAAGTTCAATAATATCAACCACAAAGGTTTGATTACGTACCTTCATTATTACGAACATAAATATTACACTACTACTCTTGCATTTGATAATTAGATCGTCTGATCATTTTCCTTCACCCGTTGTATTCGCACACTTAGTGCTATTGTTTAACTAGAAAGGCCATGAAATCGCACACTTAGTGCTTAATATTTTCCTTCGCACACTTGTGCTCGATAATCAAACTCGCATGCTTAGTGAAATTTTCATATTTATTATTTCTATTTGCATTCAACAACACCAAGATTTTATATATTTCAACGCGGCTCACACAAATATATAAATTATATTTATTTAAACCAACAATAAATATTTGCTTAACGACTTACCTCGGATTTCGACGGACAGTCGAATTCGACTACTCAACGATTTTTTTTTTATTTTCCCCGATCCACGTCCGATCTTTTTGGTTCTTGATCTAAAAATTTCGAAATTAATCTCATTCAAATAGAATTTCCTTCATTTAGGTACAAATACACATAATTGAGCAATTTACCAATTTACCCCTAATATTATGTACTTTTACAATTTAATCCAATTTTCTCAAAACACAAAATATGAAGAATTTGTATATACAATGCTAGGGCCGAATGTTCACTAAGCTTATATAAATCCTCCCATTTCACTAATTTCACAATCTAGTCCTTCAATTTAGTACTTTTTTTTCAATTTAACCCTAAATGCTCAAAATTACCAAAAATCCCAATACCAAAATGTTAATCTAACACATTTATTTTATTTTCTCACGTCAAACGTAAATTTTATCAAACTATTAACAATGACACTTCATGACTATATCATCAAATTTCAAAATTTCAAGCATGGGCTTTATAGTATTCAAAGCAACTATCTCAAAAGTGTAAAAATTAACAAAAACCAAACTCAAATCACTTACCTAATTGAACATGCAAGGACCGAAAATATCAAAGCTGAAACTTTCTTTTCTTTCTCTTAGTTTCGGCCGAGTAAAAATAAAAGAAAGATGAACACTTTCATCTTTTATTAAATATAATATATTAACATATATTAAAGTATACCATAATGCCATAAAATATAACAAACAATTCAAGTCATTAATCCATGCATATTGGTCGGCCACCAATTCCTATTTATGGCCAAATTGCAACCTTAATATTCCATAATATAAAAACAATCATAATTTGGCCCTTATACATTAACCCTTAAATTTTCCATTTTACGCGATTAAACCATTTTTTTATCAATCGACCTCCAAACACTAAAATTTTTAAACGAAACTTTCACAAAGGCAACTTCACACATTTTAAACATAGAAAATGATATTTAAATATTATTCTAACTCGGATTTGTGGTCCCGAAACCACCGTTCCAATTAAGGTCCAAATTGGGCTGTTACTTTATTTATTTTTATTTAATACATTTTAATATTCCATTTACCTTTTTGTCCTTTATAATAATACATAATTTCATATATGCCAAACCACCAATCTCCACTATCATAAAGTAATGGTTTAATTGATAAATAGGGACTTCTACTTTAGTAAAACATGGAAAATAAACACTTAAACAATTAGAATGTAACTTTTTGCATTTTACGCGATTTAGTCCTTTTTGCTTAATTAACTATCGAAACGATAAAATTTTTCAACGAAACTTTAATACCATCTTTTTGCCACTTTGTAAATATTTATAAAAATATTTACGACTCGATTTATAGAAATGAGGTCCTGATACCTCATTTCCTAAACCCACTTGACCTTAGGGTCATACCACTTGAACTTAATAAATCACTTATAAAACAAATATCACAATATCAAAAATATTTTTAAAAATCACAATTAACTCGTAAATATTAAATATAATATTTACAAACCTACTCGTCGAATTTGGTGACCCCGAAACCACTGTTCCAGTTAATCCTAAAAACGGGCTGTTACAACTCTTCCCCCCTTAGGGATTTTCGTCCCCGAAAATCTTAGTAGCGACTAAGTTAGGATAACGTCCTCTTATTGAATTATGTCCATATAAACATTAGCTCATCAATAACAATTGTAATTCATTACTGCTTTCACATCGATCTATAAAATCACTTTCTTATCTTAAAACAAATACATAAACATTTCTATAAGTATCCACATACATCTCATTTTCTTGATTTCATAAGCAATAATCACTTAATTGAATTTATACTTGCATTTCAAACACATATAAATCACATATTAACATGTATAATACATAACATCAACTCACATATTCATAACCCACATTTTCATTCATGTATAAGCTGTAACCTGGCTGAAAGTATACATATTCTCAAACATCCCAATGAATATCCTTTATAACTTTATCACATCTCAATATTAAACTTAACTTATTTCCAAAAGAAAAGTCAACTTCCACGTACCTGAACATTTAGTTCATTTAGTACATTCAATCATAGTTGACATTACCCGTATACAGTCGAATAGGCATAAAGCCTAATATAATACACTGGCATGAGATTTATTTTAGCGCATAACTCGTATATCCAAAATTATCAACATTCATCAAAAATTCTTTCAAACTTTCGAATGTCGAAACTTAATCAAAATAATTTCTTGAACAAGATTAACAAAATAGTGTCCATTCAGCAATAGCACATATAGCTCTTACAATGCCATATCCTAGATATGTCTTACATATTCTCACATATCGAGCCGATGCCATGTCCCAGACATGGTCTTACACACTATCTCAAATCAATGCCTTCATCCCAAACGAGGTCTTACATGAACTCCACTTCACACACTTAGTGCCCACTGACCGATCTCGCACTCATAGTGCTCGGTTAAAGGAATTCGCACACACACAGTGCCTCTAATCATTCACATACATAGTGCTCTTATTCATTCGTTAATACACATTGATATGACTTAACCAAGTCTATAAACATCATGTATGGACACTTTTAAACATATCATCTCATTTAAATTTGAATTCGTATAGTAATGAGCACTTAAACTTTGCTCAAATTACCGGCACGAAGCCTACTAGGCACGAAGGCCCGAATACACGTCACCAGCATGATTACTCTTCGGGACCTAGCCCGGATATAACACCAGCACGAATGCTCTTTGGGGTTTAGCACGGATATATCACTAGCACGAATGCTCTTCGGAACTTAGCCCGGATACATCACTAGCACGAATGCTCTTCGGAACTTAGCCTGGATACATCACTAGCATGAATGCTCTTCGGGACTTAGCCCGGATACATGGCTAGCATGAATGCTCTTCGGGACTTAGCCCGGATTTAGTAACTCGCACCAATGCCTTCGGATCTTAGTCCGGATATGGTCACTTAGCACAAAGCCTTCGGGACTTAGCCCGGACATCGTTCGAATAACCATGCACATTTAACAATAAATCATGACACATTCGTATTTCATTTTCATTAGCAAAACTCAAACACAAGACACTTATCATTCTTGCAATTTCGGCTCAATAGCCACACACAAAGAGCATGATTTTGATTTGCTTAAAGCATGATCTAATCAAATCATAATTTAAGCTCTATTACTCAAGAACTTACCCCTTTCCGCCGTCCGAAATCGACTTGGTAAGGTCGCACCCTTAATATAAATAATTGATAAAAAATATATATATATAGTGGGTTCGCACACATAGTGCTTAATAATCAACCACGCACACTTAGTGCCATGTACTTTAAACTCGCACACTTAGTGCCATGCATTTCAAGCCCGCACACTTAGTGCCAATCTCACAACCGTGAACACGTATTGCCCGCACACTTAGTGCCAATCTCACAACCGTGAACACTTATTGCCCGCACACTTAGTGCTGAAAACCAACCACTCTATACGCTTCACTGCCTTTTTACATTCGACAATTTCGTCTCTACATACATATACACATATAGCAATACACATTAGTATATCATTTACATTACTTGAATACAAACACAACATGCTTATCGACCATTCAACTTCCAGGTCCATAGCCACATACAAAAATCACATTTATAGTCATAACACTCCTTCAAAATTGCATCACTTATACCCTTATAATTCAATCCAAATCGAAATTCAAATACGAGTACATGATACGTACCTGATCAACTTAATAATTTAGGCATATCTAAATGAAGTTATATCGCAAATTCTCATAGTCAGAAGCTTGCTACAGCTCGATCGGGATCAAGATTCATTACAATACAGCAAACACATTTTAATAGCCAAAAATCATCACACTATCATTTTATCACTTTATGGCATGTATAAATAGACTCACGCGTGCTACGTTAGTCCTAGAATCGACTAAACCGTAGCTCTGATACCAATAAAATTGTAACACCCCGTACCCGAGACCGTTGCCGGAGTCGGACACGAGGGTTCACAGACTAAATTCGCTTACTATCGCAGTCCATTTTAAAATTTTCCAGCCGGTTGGCTAACTGCGACACTGTCACCTTAAAAATCATATCTTGAGTTTGACAACTCGAAAATCAGTTTTGTAATTTTTTTCCTGAAACAAGACTCATATGCCCATCTACATATTTTTTTCTAGAATTTTTGGTCGGCCAATTAGTACAGTTTATTAGTCAAAGTCTCCCATGTTACATGAATCGACTACACTGACCTTTTCGCATTACGACTTGGATATCTCCCTGCACAGAGCTTCAATACTGATGCCGTTTGTTTCTATAGAAACTAGACTCAGAGAGGAATCTATAAATATATGGCATGACTCCTAATTATCTCTGTTTCATTTATAATGAATTTCCAAAGTCGGAACAGGGAATCCAGAAACCGTTCTGGCCCTGTCTCACGAGAACCTGAATATCTCTTAACATACTGTCCATATGATCGTTTCGTTACTTTCCTATGAAAATAGATTCATCAAGGTTCGTTTACATAATTTATTCATTATTTAATTCCAATCCTACTATTTTTAGTGATTTTCCAAATCTACATCACTGCTGCTGCCAGCATCTGCCTTTAAGGTAGACTTTACCTATTTCATAGTTTCCATGATTCAACTAGCCCTTTTAGCATGAATAGCACAAATTATAATAGTGATTAACCATTCCATACCAAATGATTATAACATTATGCTCAAACATCTGTAAGCCATTTTCGCATGGCTATATACATTAACCAAAATATTCTTCCGCCACTAGTCTATTTTATACATGCCATAAGATAATCCAAAACATAGCAGTACCAAACAGTGGATAGTGATAGTGTGACTAGTTGCTGACGATCCCCGAGCCTGTAGCTTCGCAATGAGATCTATAAAACAGAGGAAACGGAGTAAGCATTACAATGCTTAGTAAGTTTTAAGCAGTGTCAACAGATAACAATCAAATTATAACATAGTTGTTCGTATTTTTATTTCACTCTTCCTTCGGGCATACCATTCCTTTACCGAATATGCACATCTCATCATATACAATAGGCAGATAAACTTTCACATAAAAGTGAGCTCATGTGACATAGATATATCGTATGATTTCACATAACCTCTCACTCTGATCCGATGTCACATAATCATAGGAATAGTCTCATAGATTGCTCTCGTATGCGTCACATAACTACCTTATGATTTAGTGCAAATCAAGCTCACATATAAACTTGGAGTACATACCTGTTTAACCTTTCGCATTGAATATATTTATAAGCAATTCTTATTACGAAGTCTTATCCGGACATAATCTCCACACGAAGTTATCGGGTCTTACCCGGACAAAATCCCCACACGTAGTCATCGGGTCTTTAGAGCTCGGATATAGTACGAGCACGAAGCTTACGGACATTAATCAGTGATAATATTCTCGCATAAAGCCTGCGGGGTTTTAACCCGGATATAGTACTGACACAAATGCCCTTCGAGACTTATCACATTCATCACATCGGCCATTAGGCCCTATCACATATATATACACTTTCACATTCATCACATCGGCCATTAGGCCCTATCACATATATACACTTTCACATTCTCAAAGTAAGCTATTTTAGCTTAGTTATAAGCAATTTAAACAATTTAAAAGACATTAAAAACTCAATTTGAGTAACCAAGTCCTGCTACTAAAATCACATATTCAACCAAACTTGACTACCAATATATATCAATCAGTCAAGTTTAATACCTAACATGTTCGAATATACATAAACTCTAAAAATAATAATAATAATTACTTAACACTTCCCATCTTACCATTTAATACCTAGTCGAATATTCACTCATATATAAAATAAATAATCAAACATTATTATATATATCATATCATTTTATTATTATTATCATTATTTATTTTATTTTATACTTTTCAACTCATCCATCTCTCATTTTTCCAAATCTATCATACATATTATATTTATAACTACCCACCATATAATTTCAAGTTCAATAATATCAACCACAAAGGTTTGATTACGTACCTTCATTATTACGAACATAAATATTACACTACTACTCTTGCATTTGATAATTAGATCGTCTGATCATTTTCCTTCACCCGTTGTATTCGCACACTTAGTGCTATTGTTTAACTAGAAAGGCCATGAAATCGCACACTTAGTGCTTAATATTTTCCTTCGCACACTTGTGCTCGATAATCAAACTCGCATGCTTAGTAAAATTTTCATATTTATTATTTCTATTTGCATTCGACAACACCAAGATTTTATATATTTCAACACGGCTCACACAAATATATAAATTAGATTTATTTAAACCAACAATAAATATTTGCTTAACGACTTACCTCGGATTTCGACGGACAGTCGAATTCGACTACTCAACGATTTTTTTTTTATTTTCCCCGATCCACGTCCGATCTTTTTGGTTCTTGATCTAAAAATTTCGAAATTAATCTCATTCAAATAGAATTTCCTTCATTTAGGTACAAATACACATAATTGAGCAATTTACCAATTTACCCCTAATATTATGCACTTTTACAATTTAATCCAATTTTCTCAAAACACAAAATATGAAGAATTTGTATATACAATGCTAGGGCCGAATGTTCACTAAGCTTATATAAATCCTCCCATTTCACTAATTTCACAATCTAGTCCTTCAATTTAGTACTTTTTTTTCAATTTAACCCTAAATGCTCAAAATTACCAAAAATCCCAATACCAAAATGTTAATCTAACACATTTATTTTATTTTCTCACGTCAAACGTAAATTTTATCAAACTATTAACAATGACACTTCATGACTATATCATCAAATTTCAAAATTTCAAGCATGGGCTTTATAGTATTCAAAGCAACTATCTCAAAAGTGTAAAAATTAACAAAAACCAAACTCAAATCACTTACCTAATTGAACATGCAAGGACCGAAAATATCAAAGCTGAAACTTTCTTTTCTTTCTCTTAGTTTCGGCCGAGTAAAAATAAAAGAAAGATGAACACTTTCATCTTTTATTAAATATAATATATTAACAAATATTAAAGTATACCATAATGCCATAAAATATAACAAACAATTCAAGTCATTAATCCATGCATATTGGTCGGCCACCAATTCCTATTTATGGCCAAATTGCAACCTTAATGTTCCATAATATAAAAACAATCATAATTTGGCCCTTATACATTAACCCTTAAATTTTCCATTTTACGCGATTAAACCATTTTTTTATCAATCGACCTCCAAACACTAAAATTTTTAAACGAAACTTTCACAAAGGCAACTTCACACATTTTAAACATAGAAAATGATATTTAAATATTATTCTAACTCGGATTCGTGGTCCCGAAACCACCGTTCCAATTAAGGTCCAAATTGGGCTGTTACTTTATTTATTTTTATTTAATACATTTTAATATTCCATTTACCTTTTTGTCCTTTATAATAATACATAATTTCATATATGCCAAACCACCAATCTCCACTATCATAAAGTAATGGTTTAATTGATAAATAGGGACTTCTACTTTAGTAAAACATGGAAAATAAACACTTAAACAATTAGAATGTAACTTTTTGCATTTTACGCGATTTAGTCCTTTTTGCTTAATTAACTATCGAAACGATAAAATTTTTCAACGAAACTTTAATACCATCTTTTTGCCACTTTGTAAATATTTATAAAAATATTTACGAATCGATTTATAGAAATGAGGTCCTGATACCTCATTTCCTAAACCCACTTGACCTTAGGGTCATACACTGAACTTAATAAATACAAAAACAAATAAAAATAAAAACTTTAAATAAATTCACTATCAGTAGTACCCAACCTTGTCCAAATTCAAATCCAAAACAATTATACATAAATAATGTTAATTGATAAATAGGACTTCTACTTTAGTAAAACATAAAATAAAACTTAAACAATTAGAATGTAACTTTTTGCATTTACGCGATTTAGTCCTTTTGTTAATAACTATCGAACGAAAAATTTTCAACGAAACTTTAATACATCTTTTTGCCACTTTAAATATTATAAAAATATTACGAATCGATTATAGAAATGAGTCTGATACTCATTCCTAAACCCACTTGACCTTAGGTCATACACTTGAACTTAATAAATCACTTATAAAACAAATATCACAATATCAAAAATATTTTTAAAATCACAATTAACTCGTAAATATTAAATATAATATTTACAAACCTACTCGTCGGATTTGGTGACCCCGAAACCGCTGTTCCAGTTAATCCTAAAAACGGGCTGTTACAGTATGAATATGTTACCATACCAATGTGGTGAAAATGAATTAATATGGTGCGATAAACGTAGTATCATTAATTTACACTAAAATAATTTTTGACAGCAGCCATAGTCCTAATTTAAAAATCCACCAAAAATTGTGGAAATTGAGTTAGAGGCTGAATAAAATATGAAATTAAATCCTAATGAGTCTAGTTTCACATAGAAGAAATGGTGTAAGCAAAAGATTTCATATTATGAAATATTTTAATTGTTGTAAGACAAAGTCAAAATGACTTTGAAATCCCCTGTTCTGATTTGAGAAAATCGTTGAAAATTGTAAAAAAATATTTATGAGTTATAATTTATATGCTTAGAATTCTTAATGAGTCTATTTTCAATAGAAATAGATGGAAACATCATTCGAGTCCCGTATTATGAGATAATTAATTATTAGTGAAGAGGGGTCAGAAATGTCAGACAACGAAAAAGGGTAACTTTCAGGAATAAACTGTACTAATTGGATGAACCAAAAATTCTAAAATTTTTATGGTAAGAAGATATATGAGTCTAGGTTTTGGGAAAATTAGAAGAATATATTTTGAAGTTATGTAGCTCAAGATATAAATAATTTAGTGACTGTGATTCTAGAAAATAGCTTGACTAGAACATGAGTAAAAATGCAAATAGGGTTGTATATGATAAGCAAGTTGATAAATTGCTTATTATTTTCATACGATCCTACTAAGCTATAAAGCTTACTCACTTTCTTTCCTTTCCTTTAGTTTTTTCAGGTTAGCTCGGGGTTGCAGATTGTCGGAGGCAGCATCACACTATCAAGTCGCTACTTTTGGAATAATGAAGTATATATTAGAAATTTCAAGTGAGTGGCATGTATAGCGATCTAGTTGATTGACATGTACTATTTTGCTTTGGCCAAATGTGTTGGCTTATATTGAGTTATATGTATATGGCCATGAGATGTGGCTCATATTGATTTTGGCTTGTAAGCTTAGCTATTCATGTCATGTCTAATGTCTATAAGTTGATTATGTTTGTTTGCCATGCATGGTTAGTAATATGACATGTGTGTTGGATATATGCTCTATGACCAATTGAGGTGGTCATAGCCATGTAGTAATCGCATGTTATAAACACAACGTGATAATGATTGAACTTGAGTGCCTGATGGATAAGTTGGTAACCATTGTGTAATGGTAAAAGTGGTCACAAGTCTTATGAATATGAAATAAGGAATCTAGACTTGGTATTACACTAGTAGATGCATTACTTGTAAGAAGACATGTTAATGTTAAGGATATGTCTTAATAAAGAGTGTTTAATCACTAAAATGATGCCATGATTTACGATTTTGATGTGCATAAGGTTGTAAGAGATTATGGGTAACATGAAGGCTTGGATAATAACCTAAGTGTTGGCCACACGGGCTGAGACACGGCCGTGTGTCTCAACCATGTGAGGGACACAGCCCGGACTCAACCGTGTGGTTCGATGTGCATGCTTACGTCATAAACACAGAGTTACACAGCCTAAGGACACGGGCGTGAAAAAGGCACACGGGCGTGTCCCTATGTCCACACAGGCATGTAACCCTGTTTCATGGGAAAACTTTCTAAGTTTTCCTGAAACTTCTCAAAGTTCTCGGTTTAGTCCCAATTGATTCCGATAAATGTTTTGGGCTTTGTAGACTCAAATAAGGGACGGCATGCATGTGTTTGAAAGGTTTTGAATTAAAGGAGATTTTATGGCCTAGTTTTTGGATGAATGTGTATGTTTAAGTCCGGTAATGCCTCGTACTTTGTTTTGGCATTGGACAAGGGTAAAGGGTGTTACAAAAACTCATTTTTAGAAATTGATTTAATTTTCTAATACAATAATTGAAAATATTATTGACATAGCATGTCACAAAATTCTGAACACCTAAAGGATAAAATTCCTAAAATACCCTTAAAACTTGTAACAGCCTGGTTTAGACCCTAGTCAGAATAGTAGTTTTGGGACCAAAAATTTGAATCAAAATAATATTTTAATATTATTTTCCATTCTTACTATATGTGAATTAGTATGTGAGAAAATTCCAGATGAAAATTTGATCGTTTGTGTGCTTAATTTGATAAAATGACCTAATTGCGTAAAATGAAAAAGTTGTCTTCTATTTGTTAAAATGCTAGATTGCTATGTTTTATTAAATGTGGGTCCCTATATTGTGCAGGAAAGGCTAGGTTTTTTTCGCACGCATGGGGAAGGAGTTGGGGTCTGACCAGGACTTTTGGCAGCATGCTGAAGCGGTGCAAGCAGGTGGATAAGGCTGCTGATCGGTTGGGAGTTTGAATGAAATTCAAACTTCGAATTTGGCCAAAAATCAATTAGCAAATTAGGGAATTGGAATTTAAAAAGAATTACTATGCCGAAATACATTCATTCAGCCATATCTAGTAAGTGCTGTATATCATTGGCCCTTAGGATTTTATTTTCTTTTTGGGTTAGTTGGGGTATTTTAATTTGGCTAATTCTTCTTCCCTTTCAATCTGTTCTTGTTTTGTTAAGTTGCAAATTTATATTTTTCTTTTTTTTTTCATTTTCTCTTCTTCTTGTTTTTCTTTTCTCCCCTATAGCTGAATCTTTTTACTATTCTACTCATCTCCACTTTCTTATCATTTATTCCTAAACTTTATACACAAAAGCCGAAATCTCGAAAGACTATATTTTTTCTGTGCCAATTTCTCCTAGCCAAAACCCTCTAATTCTCCTCCATCTTTGTGACCAATTCTCTAATCCTCTGAACCCCAAGTTTCTGTCAACAAGACCACAGCAAAACTCCCATATTCCATCTTTCTTTACACAGTTACAAAAAGCCGAAAACACATAGCCATAGAGGCATAGCCGAATTCTTAAGATCACTAAAGGCTCAATTTTTGTTAACATTTGCAGGGTTAGATCTGCATCAGAATCGAGTAGGAATTAACTGGAATCATTAACCGAAGGAACCGGTGGTAAGTTTTTGAACCTATTCTTTATTTCAGGTTTTAGAAAAGCCAAAACCCCTAAAGGTTTAGGGAGGTTATCGATTTGGGCTCTGTGGCTCTAAGGGTTGTGACAACTGTTTTATTGTGATAATAGTGTGATTTAGAGACTGCTGATTGAAGGCTTGGACAAGTGGAACGTCTGGATCTAAACCTAGTCGCTAATTTCGGCAAAGGTGGGATTGCTAGTGCCTAAGGTGTTAATTGCCGAATTTTTTGGTAAAGGATTCTGTATATAAGTTGCGATTGGATTCATAGTTGACATATTAGTGATTGACTGTAGGCAACTCGTGTGTGGAGCTCGTCATCATATCGTCGAAAACAGGTGTGTAAATGACACCCACTCATAGACTAGATCGGCAAAAGCTGAAAAACCGAAATGCCGGAAAGCTAGCATGTTGTGAACTTACGAGTGTGCGAGCGCTCGTGAGATGGTTGTTTGTTAGTTTTGGTAATCCAAAGCCGTATGATTGCAGAGTGCACAATTTCGTGAACTTCAGTATATTTGGGCTTAATGGGTCAAAAACGGGTTAATGGACCAACGGGCCCAATTCAGTAAAGACGCTTGGTAAGTTTTTCTGTTGATGCGTTAACAGTTGTAGGATGTATGTAAACCCTAAAATAGTGAATTTTACTAAAACACCCCTAAGTATGAAAAAGAACGTTATACCCTTAGGGTTAATTTTGATTGAAATGCATGATATTCTGATTCTGTTTGTTGTATGCCATGACATATATATATCTGTTGCATGGGATCTGGGTTATGTTATGGAGGAAGAACCCGTTCTGGTGGCTGTGCCACATATTCTGATATAAGCAGCTTTGCTGCGGATTATAGTTAGTGACGCAACCGGTGCTAACACTGTAAGTGTAGGGATGGCGTGGGTGATTTATTCCCCACAGGAAGTGTAGGGATGGACAGAGGCAAGTGCAGGGTTGGATGGGGTTATCATGCATTAATCATATGAGACTGTTTTGTTATGGGCCAACTGTATTGAAGCGGGCCCAACTATGTTAATATGGGCAAGGCCCAATATATCTCGACTTGTAATAGGGCTGCGGCCCAGATTGATACTGATATGGGCTAGGCCCAATATACTCTGATACTGTAAGGGGCTATGGCCTAGATTAATATTGATACGGGCTAAGGCCCAGTTAACACTGATTTTTGAATAGGGCTTAGGCCCAGTAAAGCTTGAACCGATTTAGGCTCTGGTTAGGATACTTTACACATTGAGTTTTCCAAACTCACCCCCTTTCTCTTCCATCCTTGCAGGTGAGCCCTAGTTGGTAGACTTGGAGCTGGGCGGGGTTCAGAGTGGCAAGATTAAGCTTCTGTTTTCTTTAAAATAAGTTTCGCATTTATTATTTTGATTATTTTTATTCTGGTTTAAGTTGTAATAAGGCCGCTCTTTTTATTATTTTTAATATTTTGGGTTATTAAATTGGTTAGCTCTAGGGCGCATTTTATAAAAGTTATTTATTTTCAAAATATCACGATTATCGAGCAAAGTTTCAAGAACGTAAATGTTTTCAAAGGAAATAAATATTTTAAATTGACTTAAACTTAATTTGTTATTCATGGAAAAGTAATATGCTTTAAGTGTGGCAATGGATGTGTGCATGTCTAGGATTGGATCCATGAAGAGCTTGGTACTTAAGTAGTCCAATAGACTCACCTCCTCTTTTCTGGCTTCCTACCTGGTGCACAGCTTCCATTCACTTTAATCTATAACGAAAATATTCTTTTCAATGATTTTTAATTAACACATGAGTTTTACAATAACGCTCCAATGAGTTTTACATCAAGAAGGGTTTTCAATGAAAACATGGTTTCTGAAAAACACTTCAATGTGACACGCCGAATTCAGGTGTAACGTCTGGGCCGGGTTTGGGGTGTTACAATTTGAGTTGTATTAGATCAAGAACAAAGAAAATCAGACTTAGATTGAGGGAAGTCCAAAGCAGTTGAATAGTCGACTCGTGTCCGTCTGAAATCAGTACGAGGTATGTCAAATTACAATTACGTGTTAAACTGATTAAATTCTGTATATACAAACTTTAATTTGTATTGGATGGCCTTAAGTGCCTGATAAATACCTTTTGAGTAAATTCTGTTAATTTGTTGGTATCCGAAAAGCTCTATATGCTTCTAAAGGAACGTTGACCTCTATCTGAGATATCGTGTAAGACCGTGTCTGGGACACAGGCCTCGATTGATATTTATGTATAAGACCATGTCTGGGACATCAGCATCGTATCTGATTTTGTGTAAGACCCTGTCTGGGACTAAAACATCGATATTGAATTACATGTAAGACCACGTCAGGGACGTCAGCATTGTACTTGTTTGTGAGTATCGGTATTGTATCTGAACTGTCTGATGATAGAGTAGGGAATATGAGAATGATTATATGAAATGTATAACCTATACAGGTACATTTGTATTGTATTAAATTTCTGAGTATAAAAGACTCTGTCTCTGTGAAATATGTATGAAATTTGGCAATGAGGCATGACATATAAGCAAACAAAGGAGCATGGTTAAGTTTATGAGCTATTTTATGAAATAGTTATGAATCTTTATGGTTGAATTGTACTTGTAAGTTTTAGTAGTTAGACCAATTGTATTTGGCTTACTAAGCTCCTTGTAGCTTACTCTATGTGATTTCTGTCTGTTTTACAATTATCGTAGCTACTAAAGGCTCGGGGATAATCGAGGGTCATCACCACACTATCGATCTAATTTTGGTAATTTTGAAAGTACAAATTTTAAAGTATGGCATGTATAAGCTAGAATTTTAAGTATGTAAGTTTTGAATTATATAGATGTTAGGCACTGGGAGTTGGCTAACAAATGATAAGTTTGTGAATAATTTTGGTGTATATTTGTAATGTGTTATGTTCTAATGCGATTTGGGCATTTTGAACATAAAATTGGTTGAAATTTTTTGTATGATTGTTGTATATTATTGCTTGTAGGATTGAACCCAAAAAGGGGTGGCAAAATTGGCTTAAACCAAGCTGTTTTATACCACACGGTCAAAGGCCAAGGGCGTGCTTTGTGGCCGTGTTTGTTTGGTAGTAACCCCTTAAAAATCACACGGGTTTGACACACGGGCGTGTCATATAGCCATGGGCAAAAGTCAGTAGCTAGCCAAGTATCACACGGCCATAGCACACGGGCGTGTCTATTGGCCGTGGGTGAAAGTCAGTATGCTTGCTCTGTTTTGGCACGGTTGGATCATATGGGCATGTCTGGTACCCGTGTGTGTCAAACCGTTTAGTCACACGGGCGTGTGACTTTAACAGTTTTGAAAGATTTGGTTAAGTTCTGAAAATTCTGAATGTATTCGTTTTACTCCAGCCCTTTCATAAAAGTACATTTTAGGTCTCGTAGACCATCTTAAGAGATGATTGCTTATGAAATGATGTTGTATGATATATGTGATTCTAAAATGGTTTGAAATGTTCTATTTTTTTGTTAATGCCCCTTACCTATTCCGGCGACAGATACGGGATAGGGGTGTTACATATATGGTCACAAATGTCGTACACCTTTGTATTGGACTGAACTCTGCAAAAATAAGATTCACGGGGTTGATTTGATAAAAGAAATGGAACAAAAAGTGAATGTGATCCGAGATAGTCTGAAACCAGCTTCTGATCGTCAGAAAACTTATGCGGATTTGAAAAGAAAAGATATTGAGTTTGAGATCGGTGATAAAGTGTTTTTAAAGGTATCTCCATGGAAGAAAGTGCTTCGGTTCATTAGAAAAGGCAAATTAAGTTTGAGGTTCATTGGGCCGTATGAGATTATCGAGCGCATTGGGCCTGTAGCATATAAATTGTTGTTTCCCCCAGAGCTAGAAAAGATTCATAATATGTTTCATGTATCGATACTTCGATGATATAGATCAGATCCGTTGCATGTAATTCCTTCGTCTGAGATAGGCATTCAGTCAGATATGACTTACGAGGAAAAGTCGATCCGTATTTTATCTCGAGAGGTTAAAGGATTGCGAAATAAGAAAATTTTGTTAGTAAAAGTGATGTGGCATCAACATGAAATTGAAGAGGCTATGTGGGAGCCTGAAGATATTATGAGGCAGCAATATCTGAATTTGTTCAATGGTAAGAAATGGGGGAGAATTTTAATAGTCTGGTTTAGACCTCAGTCGGAATAGTGGTTTTCAGACCACATATCTGAGTTGGAAAAATATTTAAATATTATTTTCGTGTTTATGATATGTGAATGAGCATGTGTGAAAGTCTCGTATGAAAATTTGAATGTTTGTATGATTAATTTAGAAAAAGGACCTAATCGCGTAAAATGTAAAAGTTGCCTGCTATATGTTAAAAGTGCCTAATTGATTTGGCTTTATTTATGAGAAGTCCTTATGTGGTAATTATGCCATTTACATGGTTATTGGACATATATGGCCTTATTACAAATGATTTTATATGTATTAATAAAGGGCAAATTTGATATTTGATTAATAATATAAGTTAAATGAAACAAAGCTTAAAATAAACTCATTTTCTCATGTTCATCAACCAAAAATCACAAATAAGAGAAAAGAAAAGGATAGCTAGGGTTCAACCTTTGAATTTCTTGATTTAGATCTAGAAAAGAGGAATTCAGACTTAGACAGAGGGAAGTCGAAGATTATAGAGTAGATGATCCAAGTCGACACACTATTGAACCTCATTTTGGTACTGTGAGCTCGGGGATCGTCAAGGATCATCACCACACTATCGAACCTCATTTTGGTACTTTGAAAATGTATATATTAAAGTATGACATGTATAAGGTAGAAGTTGTCGAATTATGTTTTGTGATGTATATATTTAGCCATGTGATATTGCTTGGTATGGTTGTGCATATGTCATGGTTTTAGCATAAGATATGTGATGCAAAATGATATATTTGAAATGTTTTAGTTGGACAAAAGAAATGGTAAATTTTGGTAAGTTCTGGCAAGTTTTAGCATGAAATTAAATGATGTATAGAAAGAAATGTTTTGACAAGCTTTTGACTTATGTTTTGATATAGATTGGTAAGGCTTATGAGTATATTTTTTATTGGAATTTATATGTCATGAGTGGCTTATGTTTTGGTTTGAAATTTGGCTGAATTGGTTACGCATATATGCTTATTTCTTTGCTTGTAGGTTAACCCAAATTGGGGTGGCAAATTGCCTATTCAAATGGCCTATTTTTGTCCACACAAGCAGATACACGAGCGTATGTCTCAGCTGTGTGCAACACACGGTCATGTTACACGGTCGTGTGTCCCCTGGGCTACCCTACGTATTAAAGGCAGTATACCCTCCAGTTTTGACACAACCTAGACACATGGGCGTGTCTCTTGGTAGTGTGTGGCACACGGGCATGTGGTCAGCCGTATGGCCAAGTCAGTAGCCTCTCTAATTTTCACACGACCTGGTGGCCGTGTGGATAAGTCAGTATGTATGCCCTGTTTTGCCACGGCTTAGATACACAGGCATGTCTAATGCCATGTGAGGCACACGGCAGGTTCACACGAGTGTGTAACCTTTTAAAAGTTAAAATTTTTATAAGTTCTGAAAAGTTCACATGTTATCAATTTAGTCCTAGATGCATGAATTAGAACTTGTATGTTCGCTTTAAGTTCGTAATGAACATGAATGAAAGGTATTTTATTGAATGGAGATGGTATTTGATATTTGGTTGTTTTGATCCAAGTTACGAGTCTAGTAATGCCTCTTAACCTATTCCGGCGATGGATACGGGTTAGGGGTGTTACACATCTTGGCAATTGTAGATTGTATGATCGAGCTTGTTTCAAATGTGGATCTTTAGTTCACTTTATCCGTGATTTTTCGGAGTCTATTGAGCAAGTGATTGTGAAAAATTTGAGATAAAGTAACACCTTAGCTCAAGGTAAACCTCCTAGAAATGCAGGAAATGTGAGTGGTAGTCAAAGAGGGACTAAAGATACTACTGTATGATCTGAGGCTAGAGCACCAGCCAGAGCCTATGTCATTCGTGCACGTGAGGAAGCTTCGTCTCCCAATGTTATAATTGGTACTTTTACACTTTATGATACTTCTGTGATTGCATTGATAGATCCAGGATCAACGCATTCGTATATATGCATGAATTTAGTATTTAGTAAGACTTTGCCTGTAGAGTCTACTAAATTTGTGATTAGAGTATCGAACCCTCTAGGTGAAAGTGTTTTATTTGACAAGATGTGCAAGAATTGTCTGTTAATGTTTCAAGATATTTATTTTCAGGCCGATCTGATGTTATTACCATTCGACGACTTTTATATAATTCTGGGTATGGACTGGCTAACTTTGCACAATGCTATTGTGAATTGCAAATGGAAAACTATTTATTTGAGATGCAAGAATGATGGAATAGTCCAAATTGAATCTAGTTATTTGAATGGGTTACCGGCTGTGATTTCGTCGATGAAAGCTCAGAATTATGTGAAAAAGGGTTGTGAAGCTTATTTTGCCTATGTAATTGATTCGAAAGTAACATAAAAGAAAATTGAATTAGTGCCTGTTGTTTGTGAATTCTATGATGTGTTTCCTGAAGAACTTCCGAGATTACCTCTGATCTAAGAAGTTAAATTTGGCATAGAGTTTGTACCAGGAACTACTCTGATTTCGATAGCTCTGTATATAATGGCTTTGACCAACTTAAAAGAATTAAAGTCTTAGTTGCAAGAGTTGACAGATAGAGGATTCGCAAGACTAAGTTTCTCACTTTGGGGTGCTCCTATTATGCTTGTGAAAAAGAAGGATGGCATGATGAGAATGTGCATTGATTATCGTCAGTTGAACAAAGTGACTATCTAGAACAAATATCCTCTACCCTAAATTGATGATTTGTTTGATCAATTGAAATAACTACTGTGTTTTCAAAGATAGATTTGAGATCAGGTTACTATCAGTTGGGAGTAAAATATTCAGACATTTTGAAAACTACTTTCCGAATAAGGTACGGCTACTATGAGTTTTTAGTTATGCATTTGGGATTAACGAATGCATCTGCTATTTTTATGGATTTGATGAACAGAATTTTCAGACCGTATTTAGATCGATTTTTTGTCATATTCATTGATGACATTTTGATTTATTCGCGTGATGAAAATGAACATGCCGAACATCTGAAAGTAGTGCTACAGACTTTGCGAGATAAGCAATTGTATGTGAAGTTTAGCAAATGTGAGTTCTGGTTTTACGAAGTTAGATTTCTGGGGCATATTGTGTCAGCATCAGGTATCTGAGTTGATTCAAACAAGATTTTAGCTATTCTGGATTGGAAGCCTCCAAGAAATGTTTTCGAAGTCCGCAGTTTTCTGGGACTTGCCAATTATTATCGATGATTTGTGAAAGGCTTTTCTATGATCGTGACTCTGTTGACGAAACAACTTTAGAAAGATGTGAAATTTGAATGGTCTGAAAAGTGTCAAAAAAGCTTTGATCAGTTGAAAGCCTATTGACACAAGCTCCAGTGTTAGTACAACCAGAATCGGGTAAAGAATTTGTGATCTACAGTGATGCTTCAGACGGTCTGGGTTGCATTTTGATGCAAGAAGGAAAAGTTATAGCCTATGCTTTGAGACAGTTGAAGTTGCACAAAAAGAACTATCCTACACACGATCTGGAATTTGTAGCTATTGTGTTTGCTTTGAAGATTTGGTGCCATTATCTATTTGGTGAGAAATGTCATATTTATTCTGATCATAAGAGTTTGAAATATTTGAAGATTCAGAAAGATTTAAACCTGCGACAGAGAAGATGGCTAGAACTGCTAAAAGATTATGAGCTTGTGATCGATTATCATCCGGGAAAAACAAATGTTGTTGCTGATGCTTTAAGTCAGAAATCATTGTTTGCATTACGTGCTATAAATGCTCAGTTGTATATATCTGATGATGGTTTAGTTTTAGTTGAATTGAAAGTGAGACATTTGTTTTTACAGTAGATTATTGATGCTCAGAAGGTTGATAATGAGATTATAGCAAAACGAGCCCAATGTGATCCAGATTCTGATTTAGAATTTTGAGTTGATAATGATGATTGTTTGAAATTTCGAGATCAGATTTGTGTTCTGAAAAATTCAAAGTTAATTCAGATGATTTTGAATGAAGTTCACAATAGTCGTTTATTTGTACATCCGGGTAGTACATTACTAGTGATCTGGAATGAAAAGGGGTATCTCTGATTTTGTTAATCTGTCAGCAAGTTAAAGCTGAACATCAGGTGCCATCTAGTTTGTTACAGCTGACTATGATTTTGGAATAGAAATAGGATAGAGTGACGATGGATTTTGTTTCAGTTTTGCCTTTATCTCCGAGAAAGAAAGATGTGATTTTGGTTGTGGTTGACCGATTGACGAAATCAGCTCATTTTATTCTAGTACAATTCGATTACTTGCTTGATAAGTTAGCTAAGTTATACATATCCAATTTTGTGAGATTGCACGGGGTGCCATTGTGTATTGTGTTAGATAGAGATTCGAGATTCACTTTGAGGTTTTGGACGAAATTACAAGAGGCTTTAGGTACAAAATTGCACTTCAGTTCTGCTTTTCACCCGCAGAAAGATGGTCAATCTGAACGAATTATTCAGATTCTCGAGGATATGTTAAGATGTTGCATTCTTGAGTTTGAAGGTACGTGGGAACAGTATTTGCCATTGACTGAATTCGCCTATAATAATAGTTTTCAATCGAGCATTAAAATGGCATCGTACGAAGCCTTATATGGTTGCAAATTCTGTATACCTTTGTATTGGACTGAGCTCAGCGAGAAGAAGATTCACGGGGTTGATTTGATAAAAGAAACTAAACAGAAGGTAAAAGTGATTCCTGAAAGCTTGAAAGTGGAGCCTGATCGATAGAAATCATACGCAGATTTGAAAAAAAAAGACATTGAATTCGATATCGGTGATAAAGTATTTTTGAAAGTATCTCCGTGGATGAAAGTACTCCGATTTGGCAGAAAAGGCAAATTGAGTCCGAGGTTTATTGAGTCGTATGAGATTATTGAGCGTATCGGGCCAGTTGCATATAGATTGTTGTTACCACCTGAGTTAGAAAAGATTCATAATGTGTTTCACGTATCGATGCTTCGATGATACCGATTTGATCCCTTGCATGTAACTTCTTCGTCTGAGATTGAAATTCAGTCCGATATGACCTACGAAGAAGAACCGATCCATATTTTAGCTATTGAGGTTAAAGAACTACGGAATAAGAAAATTTCATTAGTAAAAATGATGTGGCATCGACACAGTATTGAAGAGGCTACGTGGGAGCCCGAAGATGCTATGAGACAGCAATATCCGAATCTGTTTAACGGTAAGATTTTTAGGGATAAAATCCTTAAAGGGGAGAGTTGTAACAGCTCGGTTTAGACCCTAGTCAGAATAGTGGTTTTGGGACCACAAATCTGAATTAGAAAAATATTTTAATATAATTTTTCGTGCTTATTATATGTGAATTAGTATGTGTAAGAATTCCATGTGAAAATTTGATCGTTTGTATGCTTAATTTGATAAAAGGACCTAATCGCGTAAAATGTAAATGTGGTCTTCTATTTGTTAAAGTGCTAAATTGCTATGTTTTATTAAATGTGGGGTCCCTATATTGTTATTAAACCATTAGCTAAATGGATGGGCAAATATGTCCTTAGTTGGTGGATTTTTTAATGAATGTTCATTAAAGGTAAAATAGTAATTGATGAATTAATATGTGATTAATAAAACAAAATGCATGAAATTAGCCATTTGTTCATCATTTTTCCGAAAAACACAAAGAAAAAGAAAGAAAAATACAAGCTTGGGTTCAACTATTGTTCACTTTAATTTAGGTATGTATTTTGTTCAGTTTTTTGATAATTTCTACGTTTTTGTGATTGTTGCTTAGTGTTCTATCAAGCCCGTTTCTCAATTTTGAGTTGAGCCATTGATGAAACTATGAGTTTTATGAAGTTTTATGATAGTATATGGAAGCTTGATGTTGGGTTAACATGTTTTGTCTTTGAATTTTTGATGAATTTAAGTAATTTGGACTAAATTATGAAAATGAGAAATTGAGGGACTAAAATGTAAAATAAATGAAATATATGGGCTTATATGAACACTATGAATATTTGGCGAAGTATGTGAAAAAGGAAATTTTGTGTATTTTGTGATTTGTGAATTAAGGACTAAAGTGTTAAAATGTGAAAATGTGAGGGCTAATTTGTAAAATGCCTTAAATGTGTGTATATGGATTGATTTGAATGAATGTGTGATCGAATAAGTCAAATTTGAATGTGTGTAGATTAAGAACCAAAGAAAACAGAATTAGACCGGGGAAAGTCGAAAGTCATCGAGTAGTCGATTTCGTTCGTTTGAATCCGTATGAGGTAATTCTATATATAAGTAAATGTGTTTGAATTGAATTATCAATTGCTTATATGATATTTGACTTGTGATGAATGGATATGAAAGCTGAGTATATGAAATCCGAGAAAAGTTTCGATAATGTAACGACGTCCGAAATGCCCCGTACGAACCATAGGAATAGTCGGGATACATATGTCATGACATAGGATCCGATATGTGTTTTTGTGTAAGACCATGTTTGGGACGTTGGCATCGACTTGTGATTTACGTGTAAGACCATGTCTGGGACATTGACATCATATTTGATTTCATGTAAGACCCTGTCTGGGACAGTGGCGTCGATATTCGATTACATGTAAGACCACGTCTGGGACGTTGGCATTGTATGAGCTTTCCGAGCTATCTGAGTATCCTTATTGATTCTGAACGGTTCAACAGGCATTCCGAGAAATGAATAACTATGTGGATGTGTATCCGATTCAGGTACGTTTGAAATGTTTATTATAATTTGAGAATGAAAGGTAAGTATATGTGCAAGTGATGATAAGTGATATAAGTATAAGAAAATATGTTATATGTGTAAATGAACTGGGAATATGTGAAATGTATATGAACTATGCGGTTTGTGATAGTATTTAACTATGGAATATATGTATTTTATGATGCTTATATGTGTTGTAGTATGAGTTTATTTGTCTATGGCTTACTAAGCTTTTGGAAAGCTTACTTTGTGTGTGTTTTGTAGTATGAGTTTATTTGTATATGGCTTACTAAGCTTTTGGAAAGCTTACTTTGTGTGTGTTTTCAACTGTTTTATAGATATTGAAGCTATCGAGAGCCCGGGGATTGTCGAGGATCATCACGACACTATTGAACTCTATGTTTGTACCTTTTGAAAATGTGAATATTGAAGTATGGCATGTATAGGCTAGAAGTATTTGAATCTATCTTGTAATGTGTATATCTAGCCATGTTATATGGCTTGGTTATGGATGAGATTATGAATGAATTTTGGTATATGTTTTGTGTTCAAAAACGGTATGTTTTAATGCATTCTTGAATGACCAAATAAAATGGTCAATTTTGGTAAGTTGTGGTATGTGCATATTTTGGAATTTGGTAATAACTTTGACATGAGAATGAATGAAGTAAATTGAGATTATGAATTATGTATATTTGGTATGACTTTGGCTTAGGAATTGATATGTTTTGGTTTGTATATTGAAAATGAAATTGTTGATAATGATATGGCATGAATGGTTTATGTTTTGGTTGAGAATTATATGAAAATTTGGTATGAAATGAATTGGTTTTGTTACTTGTAGGGAGGACCCTTAATGGGTGGCATACTGGCCTTGTAAATGGTCTATTTTTGCCAACATGAGCAGGGACACAGGCGTGTGTCTCAGCCGTGTTGCTCGAGGACAATTTCGAAATAAGCCTAGGCAGACAACACGGATGCACACACTGGCGTGTGCTAGGCCTCGTGGTCAAGTCAGTTTCAAACACGGGCGTGTGACTGGCCGTGTGACCCAAGGCAGTAGCCTTCCTAATTTTCACACGGCCTGGCACACGGCCGTGTCTTAAGGCCATGTGGGCAAGTTAGTATGTATACTCTATTTTGCCACGGCCTAGACAGACGGGCGTGTCTAATGCCGTGTGAGGTACACGGCCTACTCACAGGGGCGTGTGACCTTGATAACTTTGAAAAATATTTAAGTTTTGAAAAATTTTGTATGTGCTTAGTTTAGTCCCGACCCCTTTATAAAGCATGTTTACGGTCTCGTTGACCTACTTAAGGGACTCTACAATGATGTGTGACTTTGATGCTATGTTGATTATGAAATGAATGTGAATTGTTCTGATATGTCCGGTAATGCCTCTTAAGCCTAGTCCGACGACGGATACGATTTAGGGGTGTTAGAAAACTCCTAAGACCTATTTTGAGGTGTTATAAATGTCCCCCTATAAAAAGAATTTCGTCCTCGAAATTCCCTACTAACACATTACTTGCTTAATCACAGAATTTGCTACTTCTACTTGTAAACTGACCATCACACATTTACTGCACATTCTGATTCCTATTCTCTCTAACTTCCTACTGCCTTTCTTATAGAAACTATTCACTACCATGAACTTATTCTACAATAACTTTACTAACAGTTTTCTCCATTCACTATGATACTTTTGTCTAAAAAACTCGTAATCATTGTTCCTAATCTAACAGTCTCTTTCAAAGCTTTCCACTTATTAGATAAGTTATTAAAAAGGTATAGAACCTAAATCTACCTGTAACACCCCTAACCCGTATTCATTGCCAATTTAAGGTCATAGAGAATTACCATACAATCAGAAACATCTAAACTTATCTTCATTCAATAGCATAAACAAATCATAAACAAAACATATACATACATATTGTCCCTAAATCAAGTCCTCAAGGCCCTAAACATACTGTAGAAACGAATCGGGAACAATCTGAAATCATTTAGAAAGTCTAGGAAAAAGTAACAAAAATTTGGAAACAGGGGTCACACGGTTGTGTAGCAAGGCCGTGTGCCACACATGGCTGAGACACACACCTGTGCCTTAGGCCATGTAACCTTCGAACTAAGGACACATGGTTGTGTCCCAGCCCGTGTCCTACCAGTGTAACACTCTGAATAGGGTCACACAGCTATGTGCCAGGCAATGAAACTCTCTGAGTTACCCTACACGCCTGTGTGCTTGGCCATGTGGTAGGCCAAGCAGCTCACTAACTTGTTTCCTTTGAAAACCCTAGATGACACACAGCCATGTCAGTAGGCCGTGTGTCTCACACTGCTGAGTCACACGCCCATGTCTTAGACCGTGTGAACCCAAAAAGTACCTAAATCAAACCATTACTATACCATTTCATACATATACACTCACCTTATTTGGGCACACCTTCATGGTACTTAAGCATTATTCAAACTTTCATCAAAATGCCTTTTCAACAACCTAATTCACCTAACCAATGTTCCATTCAAAGACACCACAATTATCTCAAAACATAAACTAATAAAACATACCAATATTGCTTCATTTCATGCATAGTAAACTAGTTCAAACATATACCAAATCACACTACAAATAACCATTTTCATACCATTCTAGTTACACCAAAAAGAACCTATTTGCAAGTATATTAAAGTACCTTATGATATAGTTTAGTAAGACATAAAAGTATACCAAATCAACAATTACACATATGCATAAACTACTATGGACAAAAACAATTAATGATAGTGTACAACTAGTTGATCCAAAATCAAACATACAAAAAATCTACAAAATCGTAATTAAAAACTTATAAGACATAAATAGTATAAAAATCTTATATTTTTTATTTAGTTTACTAGATACATAAGCAGCACTCTGGGTACCAAAGTACAAACAGGGGCACGTATGTGCAATCATTGAACTATTAAAAACAGAAATTTAATTAATGAACTTTAATGTAAAAATACAAATACAAATTCATTACAAATTAAAACACTATGAACTTACCTACTATTTGATTCAACCAATACGCAGGATTAATCCACTATTTTCCCTTTTCCACTGTTATTGTCTTTTCGATCCAAGTTTTGATCTATCTGATAATTAAATAAAATATATTAATCTCATACATATTTCACACTTCATATAATATACACAACTCTTAACTTATTATTTAAACATTTCCCTAAACTTTTACAATTTTTTACAATTTAGTCTTTTGACCTGAAATCATCAAATTGACTTATTTCTTTAGAATCAGTTATAGTTAAATATTGTAGGCCTTTTAACTGTCCCTATTGTACATCAAAATTCACTATTAAACCTTGAGATTTTGAATTTTAACAATTTAATCCTTAAATCAAAATCTAACAAAAATCACTTCACAATTCAACCAATACCACAATCAAAGCTTCAAAACGTGGTTATCATAAAAAACATTCGAGATTCATCAATGGAACTTCAATATTTTAACAGATACAAAATGAAGTATGGGCTAGCTGACCTAGTAAAATGATTCAAAAACATAAATCATAAAACGGGTTTGAATACACTTACATGCAATGAAATGCACTTGACTATTATTAATTTTTAATGGAAATACCCTAGTTTTCTAGGTGATTTCGGTGGAGATGAGATGAACTGAAGAAGAAGAAACATGATTTTTATGTTATT